>NC_142930.1:119642648-119665148 GCF_046866305.1 Octopus bimaculoides | reverse complement strand
ATTACATCACGCCTTAAAAATAATCTTTCGAAACGAGTAATTCTCCATGACTCACACTTTTGTTTCTAAGCGCAACAAATTGTGAATCTACGCCATGTTTATGACGTCACATTCAGTGAATAACCAATGTAACAAAATTAGTAGCAATGCCAGGTCATGTTTAGATATAAAGTTTTACGGACCAACATTGATTAAACATTTTTCCACTTGTAATGGTAGAAGAGACACGATGGAAGTGTATATGTCCGATCTAGGATGAACAGCGACACATCACAGCCAGCCAACCAAATATTATAAACCCAATGTTAGTAGGATGTTACGTATCAGAGTAATTTGAAACGGAAATAAATGTATAAACAGTAACTTCCTCTCACTGACTAGATGAACTTTCATTTTTAAATATTAAAGTAATCTTGTAGGATATTAACCTCAATTTGTAGAATTTGAAGACATTTATATATTTATAGAATTTATATATATATAGAATTTCAAGACATTTATATAATTTGCAGACGATATATATATATATATATATCTATATATATATATATATATATATATATATGAACATTGTCTTGAAGTTGGCTTTGCCTTCTGAAAAAGGCATTGTTACAAAAATTTTGTTACGTAACAGAGTGTATTTGAGAACACAATTCAGACATCCTTTCATTGATATGTTCTTTCGTGAAAATCTATGAAAGTAGATTTTTTTAATATTTACTTTTCTATTTTATTTATTACTTGGTAATTTGGTTAATGTATTCGTGGCAATATGTATTCTTTAAATGTAATTATGCGAAATAAATATATCTACGTTTATCATTTGCGTTTGGTTCTCAAAAACAGCGTTAAATGAATCACTGCTAAATAAATAATATAACATAAGAGAGAAGAAGCTTTATTCTGAAACTCTAAGCTGTACTGAGCATTGTTAACGGTAAATGGTATGCTTGTTAAGGTCCTAGCAGAACCTTCGACTGATTACAAACTCATGTTACTATAGATTAATTCATGGTAAGCAGGATACGCTTCACCATTAGTGTACATTTCACTCGAATCAGTGATAAATGAATCAGTAATAAACAACGGTATAGCTAACAGGTTACATAGAAGTTGAATTTCATATTATTCTCTGCATTGCTACAGTAAAAACAATATTCCCATTTTAGAGAACCTCAATCCTTACACATTGTACAAAGGGCCTATACGGCGTCGCTTTATCATTGTGAAATCAATTATTCGTAGCGGAATGTCTATGAATCGTGAAAATCATATACAGGCATTATGTTGCTCTGGTTTTGCTTAATTCTTGGAAATTACGGGCAGACAAAAGCAGGCGGACCACAGCTGTTTTATTATATGCCGTAACTAATTATCTATGTAATTTACAACCCACAAACCGACAACGTGTTTTCCGCGTTTAAACATAAAAACAAAAACAAAAAAAAACAGATTACATGGTATCATAAACTGCTCTCATCCTCACTCTGAATCGTCTACCTACCTATTCATATATCCAATCTACCTGATTTTACAATGAATTCTTTTCTCTCTATATATATGTATGGACATTGTTACAAGATTTCCTATTCAGTGTGATAGAAATAGGGCAGAGAATAAAAACAGGGAACTTAGGATTTTATTTATAAAGATGTACATGTATATATGCAATTTTTTTTTGTGTGCAAACAAGCATTGTATTTTTATGTTACGACTTTTGTTTCAGCAGTTTTGTTAAGAATTCATCGTGCCAAGGCAATTGTCGTACCAATCGATAATATGATTAATTTTTCTCCATTAACACTGTGCTGTGTCCAAGACAAAGGGGCTAATATTACAGAGTTTCAACACAACCTGACTATAAGTAATTGCAAATTGAAATGTTACTGCTATTGTTAGTTATGTCATTATATAGCAAGCCTAAGGCGGCGAGCTGGCAGACTTGTTTGCATATCGGGCGAAATGCTTAGCGGTATTTCGTCTGCCGCTGTGTTCTGAGTTCAAATTCCACTGTGGTCGACTTTGCTTTTCATCCTTTCGGAGTCGATAAAGTAAGTACCAGTTGAGTACTGGGGTCGAGGGAATCGATTATCCCCCTCCCTCCCAATTTCAGGCCTTGTGCCTATAGTAGAAAGGGTTATCATGTAGCATGTTCGGTTGATTAGAATATACCTAATTTACTTGCAGCTGTAAGCATAAACTAATGATTAGGGGTTTATAAGACTGCATGATTTAATATTTACTTTCCGTTCATAGAAACCTAAGGTTTGATTTAGCATCATCTAGTTGTTATACTTAGTATTGTACCTAGTATACATGAGCTGCCTTTTGTTGAGTTGCACATGTTATACGTTGGAATTGCTTATAGCGATTGCAGGGAGTCGAATAAAAAATATCTTTTGTTTTATTTTCTTCCTCAGGAATCGGTGTTCGTGCAACAGATCGTTATCGCGGAAATCATCGGTCAGACATTGGTCATTATGACGCTCGGTAACAGAGCATCTAATCAATCAATTATTAAGTCACACGTTTATGAAAATAGTTTAGTTAACCAAATAACACTACATGTAAAACACATTAGTCTATTAATATTACCAGATATCTAAACACACCATTGTATAACGTCACATTTAGAGAGTAGCCATTGTCAGCAAAATCACTTTGGTTTATAAAAGCTTTGGACCACAAATAATTTAGCGCTCAGAAGAAGAAGTAGTAGTAGTAGTAGTAGTAGTAGTAGTAGTAGTAGTAGTAGTAGTAGTAGTAGTAGTAGTAGTAGTAGTAGTAAGACAAGTCGTAAACATTTACCAACATATTCATCCAATCAAATACTCCGACCACACAGTTACTAACACATTTCAGAACGCAGTAAGTTAAAAAAGAAATAAATGTTAAAAGGATGAATGTCCTTATCTAATTGACGGCCTTCATTTTGACATTAAACTTATTAACTCAGATGAACTTTCATTTCGTAAGTATTAACTTACTCCTGTAAGTTATTAACCTCACTTTGTTCAATAGAGGAAAAACTGAAGACATTTGATATTTATGAAAATTAACTGGATGCTTGCAATATCTCTTGAGAAAATGTATTGTTGTTACCAGCATTTTTACATAGTAATGTCTTTGAAAACACGGATTCAGTAAGATACAATTTCATTGATATATTATGAGAGTTGAAAAGAAGCAATTCATTTTGATATCGTTTCTGAATAGAGTTTTTGAAATTTATATATTACTTTGTTTTTTTTTAATTTGGTTAATGCAGTCGTAGCACTTTCAGTCTCTGAAATGTAATTATACGAAGTAACATGTTATGTATAATATTTTCAAATTAATGTTGTTCACAACAAACCGCCAGCGCCAGCAAGAATGCATTCAGAAATCTGAAACCTGAAATTGTTACGCATTACATAAAGGACGTTAGTTTCACGAACTTAGAACGTCGAAAACAGCGTGAAGATTTCGGAGTGACATATCTAGAAGAAAAAAATAGATATTTTAATCTTGTTTAATTTTTGGGGATATGTGGAAAACAACAGAAATTGAACAACAACAATTTTATTGTACGGCCTAACTATTCATCTCTGTACTCAACAATAGACAATCTACAAATACTCGCAAGCTAGAAATAAGTAGCATGAAATGTGTAACCTATATACTAGTTCTTAAGCTAAGAGGCAAACAAGACCAAACTATAAACCATCTTTGCACCATGGAGCATATTTTGACCGGTTGTTCTGGAGCAATGGAAAAAAGCCGATACAGGTGGCGGAACGACAGGTCAAGGGTCATAAGACAACAAAAGTTGAACACTTCTAACTCAGCTGAAGTGTATGGGCTAAGGGGCAAAGCCCCTGTGACCCTGACAAATCAACTGACATAACATACGGAAAGATTTCCAACTTTACGATGTGTTGAGAACTACTTGCAAAAGCTCTGTGTAACTCTTGCATTTTCTCCGTCAAGTAGAACTTCATCAATGTTTAGTTAATCTATATGTTAACATTTACCCTCATTTTTGTAAATGTTTGGGATTCTAAATCATTATTGATACACTTGTGTCTTCACGTTGCTGATATGACTTAGGTTTTTGTCTACTTATACACAAAACGATCTTGGTTTGTCAGTATAATCAACGGCCTCTTACAAATACAAGAGGGTACTGAAAAGTTCCTAGCTTTAAACGTATTGCGAAAGGACTAGATGGAGGCCCAGCCTTCTAAGTTCTTTTAGAGGGATTAGAAAAACTGAAGGACCGCTGCTATAAGTGTGTGAATCTGAGAGTGGAATATGCTGAATATGATCATAACTGATCCTCCTGTATTTTATTTTACCCGAACTTAGGAGCTTTTCAGCATCCCCTTGTAGAAAAATACTACATTTTCATTCATCCATCTTTGAAAAGTCGCATCAGAAAGCAATGGAACAGATCTTTTGATCTTTGTGCATATTCCGAAGACACCCACGAACTTTTGAAAAAAGTTTCTGGAACTGATTAGGTTTTCGAATACGAATCTCGCCGCTTCATTTAACAGTACACAAGATGTTTGGTAACGGATTGTTACATTTGATTTGATATTTCCAAATGATCTTTATTTGACCTTAAAGTACGGAACTTCAGTCAAGAATGTTTAGGCTAAAAGAAGAACAAAAAAAATAAATTGAAGTATCATTGAGGTTTGTTGTAAAAAATTATTTAAATTTTCATTTTTACGGGAAAATAATCATATCATGAGCAAAACCGCTTGTGCTAAATACTGAATATATTTTTGCTAGAGAAACTATTATAAGGGAGAATTTCTGTAATAATTAAATCGTAAAGTTTAGTTATAATAAATGATTAGTTATAAGTTACTAAAATTATTTTGAAAGAGTGTTTCTTTTCCTCAAAGTATAAAAAGAATCACTTAAATATATTTTACGGTCCTTGCACCGACCTGATCAACTTAATCTGTACTGCTTGCAAAGCCACTGTTTTGTTTAAAGTTTTATAACTATGATTTACTGTAATGTATCAGTGAGCCATTTACTAAATTATGGTATTAACAAATAACTAAGGCATTTTAAACTATACATATCATCTCATATTTACTATGCAGAAACATTATCATATACAGTTTACCATGTACCATCTTCTGTTCGTATATTTTACAAATTAAATACTCGAACATAATGTACTATTTCGCTGCAAACATAGACAGCAAAACACAATTATCGGAATAAAATATTCATATAGCATACTGTACACAGTGACTGCCAAGCAGCTAGGCACGGTTTAATGTCTAACATATATTTCATGGAAGCTCAATATCCTACTATTGAAATAAATGGTTCAGCAGAAATAGGTTGTCATGTTTGAATTGTGTATTATATGGCGTTTTGTTAAAAACCTCTATTGCCGTGAGAAACAAATTATCTTGTTTTGGTTCACCAAGTATAAAAATATAGAATACTGTTGATTCAAATGATGAGACATAAACCAAACATTAGTCTCTTTATTTTGTGGTTACTCTAGAACATTATTCTAACACAATACATTCTTTTATTTCATTTGTAAAAGTGCAAGTATGAAATATATTTAATATTAATGTTTTTCTCCACATCCTGAAACTTTACCATATGCATAGGTTTTAGAGAATGTATTCTCTTCAATGATTCTCTGAATAATAACGGACAACAAGTTAGAAAATAATAGAACAGATATTACGAACATAGATAATGAAAAGCGAACTTGCTTACTTATCGACCCGCCATGCCAGCCCGTTTGATTCCAGGATCATAAAGGGAGAGAGGAAGAAAAAACATGAAAATGCAATTCTTTAAAATTTGAAATAGGATTAATTTGGAATAATTATTTGGTGCGATGGGAACAGTAAGCCAAGATATAGACAAATGGCTGAAGGAGATTGAAATAAGGTTCCCGATAGAGATTCTACAGAAAGTTTGCCTCTTAAAGACAGCCGAGATTATCAGAGGTTCAAAGCACTTGAAAGACTGCCGAAAACGTGTGGATACGTAATGTTACAGGTAGTGACTCGCTACCGACAAAAATGTTACCAGGAATAAGGCCAAACCTGAGTTTTGTTACTATAATAATGATAATATTAATAATAACGATGATGATGATGATGATTATGATGATGATGATTATGATGATGATGATTATGATGTTTACAATGATGATGATTGTGGTGGCGGTGATAATGGAAATTTGAGACAAGCCATTAGCACAAATCTCATAAAGGCAAAACATCGACAAATCTTAGTCAGATTGCAAATGTGGAAACTGCAGAAAAGGAAACGAAAGTATCAATCACTTTTGAGTGAGTACAGTATACTAGCACAAAATGATTATTCTTGCAGACATGACTGTGTGCGCAATAGAGAGCATTGGGGTGATGAGAATAAGTCGATTCAAAATAACAGGAAATTGGTATGGACACGAACCAGGGGCTGTCATAGAAAATGAAAAATACAGGATCTTGTGGAAAGACCCCTTAAATATGAACCATTCTCCTGAAGCACGATGACCAGTCATGATGACAGAGGACAAATTAAAAATAAACAGCGTAAGATCATATGTTTTCCAATATTTTTATCCGCAGAGCTGAGGAGATTTTGGAAGACTAAGACAATATGTTTTCGGTTGTAACTGATACACTTTGCACAACACCCACAATACCCGCTAAAGAAAGCAGAGATATTGGAACTGAAACTTGCATTGTCAACCCGAAAGAGTGATATCATATATTCTGCAAGAATCCTAAAGAAGATTCTTGAGAATTGAGGAGGCTTGTTGCCACCAAACCTTAACCACTGTTAATGAAATTAGCATGCACATCTGCAAAGATAACAATAATAATAACAATAATAATAAAAATAATTATGATGATGATAGTAGCAGCAGCAGTAGCAGTATTATTGTTATTATTATTATTATTATTATTATTATTATTATTATTATTATTATTATTATTATTATTTTATATTTTTATTGCCTTTGCACAGGTTCTAACGCTGGAGATGTACTACGGCGCCAGCTGTTCACTATTAGTGGAATTTATAGGAGCACCATGTGCAGTATTCAAGCGGTTCCAAGCAGCGTCTTCTGCAAGTGCTCCACCCATATTGCATCCCCTGTTTGTTCCATGTGCTTCTCAAAATTTTTATTGACTCCCTCAGGGCTCCAACAATTATTGGTACTACTACCACATATTTCAGCAACTACAACTGCTTGACCTCCCAAGCTAACCTGATATATCTATCGACTTTGCTTTCTTCCTTATCGCATATCTTGTTTTCAGCTAAGCATGCTATATATATGATCCAGCGTCGATTGCTTTCTTTCTCGAGTAACACTATATCTGGTTTCCTATTCTCTATCTCATGGTCGCACTGAATCATAAATTCCGATAGGATATTTGCCTTATCATTTTCGACGATGTCTTCAGGTTTATGTTCGTACCACTATTTTGCTCTGTCAAGTCCATACTTGTTGCAAAGTGTCCAATAGACAATCCCTGCTATATTGGCCTGATCTCTCTTATATTCTTTCTTGGCTAGTGGTGTACATTGACAGGTAATATGCCATACGTTTCATCATTTTCTCCACAAATTCTGCGCTTATCACTTCCTGGTGTGTTGTCTCTTCTATATTTAATATAATTGGTTCTTAATACCTGCTCTTGGGCAGCACAGATCAGAGCCTCCGTTTCCGGTTTTAAATAATTTTACTAATCTATAGTTACGGGATTGCTCAGGTAGTAACACACCATGACCACAGCATTGACTTGTTCGTTCCATGTACGCCGTGTGTGCTGGTCCCTTGCTGGATAACGACAGGCTGGAGCCGGACCAGAATCTCTGAGCCTTCCGGGTGCAACACTGTCACCATCAAGGTCTTCAGTTTCATTACCACCGTTATTTACAATATTTTGTTTTTTCGTTGTCACTCATATCAAGTAGCGATTATCAGGTTGCGCAATTACCAGTGTTTTTATTGTGACACCATCACTAGATATATCAACAATCAGAGCATAGAGAGATTCATTGTTATTATTATCATCACTGTTATTATTAATTACATTTTTTTTTACTATTTGTCATTGTTAATATTTCCTATGATCCGACATGAGTTTTGGCTATATTATAATTAATATCAATAGTACTGTTACGAATATTATTACCATCATTATTATTATTCTCATTTATTTTTAAAAGGTATTATTAAATTTTATTTTAGTTTCAACTTTTGTCTTGTACTTGAGATAATCATAAATATGTGAGGGTTTAAAGGAGCAAGAGAAACAGCTTGGTAAACAGATTAAATCCCTTAGTTCTGTAAATAGATTCGGCAGATCGTGAAGAGATCAGCAATAGGCATTCCTGCGCGATAAGGAGACGAAAGAGGCCTCATACCCTTGGGGTTAGCAGAAGTCAAATGTGTTTACTACTACTAGCGAGCAATGAGAGCGCTGACCTTCGCCTTGAAAAGAACCAATTCTCCTTGCTCTATTTTTAATTACTGATAGAAAATATAATTATATATATACTGATGTTCAGTATCATTATTATTATTATTATTATTATTATTATTATTATTATTATTATTATTATTATTATTATTATTATTATTATTATTATTATTATTATCATTATTATTTTATGTTTGACTTTTGTTTTGCATTTGTACAAGTTGGATCCAAGTCTCACCCAGAGACCTCAAGAGACGACAAGTTAGAAGTTTATGTAGGTGTTATGCCTAGGGTACCATATATTTGGATTTGTACAGTGTTGTTCAAGTGAATGTTTAAGAAACCATAAGAAAATTATGTGTTTGCTTTAAAATTTGAGATCACATAGACAGTATTTTACGTAGGATATGGGCAGTTCCCATGAGCACTATCTTTTGAACTTCAGCCATTTTGGGGTTTCCTGGTATCTGAGCTAGGTAGTAATCAGCCCGTTTCGCTGTCATTCCCAGGGCACCTATGACAATAGGTATTGTTTTCATCTTCACATTCCACATTTTGCTAATTTCTATTTCAAGATCTTTATATTTGCTCAGTTTTTGGTAGGTCTTGACAGATACGTTTATATCGATTGGGACAGTCATATCAATGAGGAGGCATGATTTTTGTCTGAAGTCTTTCAGTATGATGTCTGGCCTATTTGCGTCTATCTTTCTGTCAGTTTGAATGGTGAAGTTCCAGAGGAGTGCAATGTGATCATTTTCAAGTACTGGGGGTGGTTTGTGTTCCCACCAGTTTTTTATCATGGGGCAAGTCCAGGTTTTTGCATATTACCCAGTGATTATTTTGTACAGCTCTATCATGCCTATTGAGATACTCTGTAGGCGCAAGCAGACTGCACATGGAGACAACATGATCGATGGTCTCATTTTGTTGTTGGCATATATGACATAATGGGGAGCTGCCAGCGCAGGTTGATGGAACACTACGATAAAAGGAACATTAGTAGGGTAAAAGAGCCTCTCTAGAATCACTTCCACAATGGAATTTGCAAACAGAACGTCAACGCATACCTTTACTGGTAACAACTCAAAGCTATACCAAAATTTGAATCGATGACAGTATATATAGTCTTCTAACAGAAATACTCAATATTATTTAGTAACACTAAATTTCTTCACAATTTTGGAAGCAGAATATAATGAAGTGTTTCGAAATTGGACTCCTGCCTTATAAATATAAGGAGAGACATACGAGAAGAACTAAAAATGAGACATAAAGCCTCGTTGTGACCAACGTCACAGTAAAAAACCAAGAAAAGAGGTAGCAGCTGTAACAGACGAAGCTAGAACAGTACTAGCAGCAAAAATTGAAACTGCTACGAAGACACCAAAGGGTTTTACTACCATCGTTTTCGAAACAAAACGGATTAAGAAGATGGTATCCCTCTCCCCATCATAAATCAGAGCATTGATAAAAGTGCAGAAATATTTATCAAACAACCAACTGAAGTTATATCTCTTCAAGCGGGAAGAATAATGATATAGAAGAGAACAAAGCAAGAAAAATATCTTGAGGCGTTTAACAATGAAAGTACGCGGCCATAGTGACAGTAAAATAAAAGCAAGCACAATATTCGAAGAACAAAGCCAACTAGTCAACTTCTAGCACAAGCATCCAAGCAGAATAAAACGAAAAAAACCCCGCAAAAACGTAAAAAAAAACAAGTACAGGCAAAATCATAAATAAAGCGCTACTAATGCAGGAAAATACACAAACACGTCATTCAATAAATTACAAAACCCAAAGTAACAAATTAGAGAAACAAATTTCATAACTTACCACGATGTCGAGGAAAACCTTTTCATTAAGTTGTACCCATCAGAACTGCTGCAAAATCAAGATACAGACAAGGATGGTTTTTTAAACAAATTTATCATCTAATTGCCAAAAATGTATTACTAATTCAGATAGCGGCAGACCTCTACAAGTCTTTAATGAAAATATTTGCATAGAGAAAATCTGTGAAACTATGACACATCAATCATATCACTTTGGTCTACTTCAACAAAATCAAGAAACTGAGTCTTAGATTTCAGCAGCTTAGCGCTTAGTTGTATATACATGGAACACTCTGAAGGTATGTAGACTATATAGCTAAACGAGACCAGTGATTCCTCAATAAATCTGAAAAAAAAAATAAAGATGCGAAATATGAGAAATGTATCCAGTCTTGTAACTGTTACCTGGATCCAAGAATTTCATATAATCGGAATAAATGAATCAATACTTAACAAGATCAGCGAACTATTGAATAGGCATACACTGTATATATATATAAAGTATAATCAGTTTGGGAAAAATGCAGAGTGTATAATGATATAACATATTTATTATTGGGTTAAGTATACATCAATACAAGCAAACCGTTTCTGTTTCATCTATCCAAACACCCACGCCTAAGCTCAATAAAATGCTCTAAGTTATCTTTCCATGCTGAATACCACATGGTTGTACATTTACACATTCCTCCATTAGCCATAGTTATTTGTTGTATCACCTTCTCCATCAAAAACATATTTTCTACTTCACATTTAGTGTCTTTATCTTATTTTCGTATTCATATTTATGTTTACACTACCCGAGAGGAATAATTCGCTATGGTCGATATGAAGTACGCTCCATATACATTTATATCAAAAATATAAAATGAGGTAATATGTTCAGCTATCTTTAATGATATTTGTATTATTTTTTATTATTATTTTGTATTCGTCTGAAGTTGCTTAATGTTGTCTTGGTATGAAACTTGAATTTACGATGTATGATAATTAACTGACGATATCATATATAAAGTTATTTACGTATATACACCTTGACACTCCAATACAATGTATACAAATATGCGTAAATAAATACATACACACAGATATATATGTATGTGTGCACATATGTGAGCCTTATTAAGAGTAATTTGGTGTCAAATTATGTTTGCGTCTGCTCTTATAGTTATAACGAATTTTATCGTAATTGAGTTCATTATTGCTTACCGCCTACCTAGGATGTATAATAATGTGGTTCATATATATACAGGTGTGTGTATATGTGTATGAATTAATGCACGTACATACTTACATACATATTATATATATGTGTATGTATGTATGTGTGTGTATATACGTATATATATCAATATGTACACACACAAATATGCGTACACATATGTATGTGTCAGTGTGCATGCATGTATATATATTTGCCAATATATAATTTTTTTCGGGAATACTCTCTGATCACTAACACAATCCATATCAGCTTCGATTTAATTTCCTACTTAAGTTTGCATGATATGGTTTTAGTATCCATTGTTTAAGCAGTTCTTCAGATCTCACAGTCAATTTATCCTAAACGGCTCAGAAAAACTAGTAACATTCAAAGACCTACATATTTTGTTCTGCTAGAATATATATTGGTTAGCGTGATCAAATTATGCTTCTCTTTTGAAGCTGCCATTGATTTCATTAACAAAGAGTCCTTCATGAAGCTACCAATAAAAAAAATGAGAACAGGGACCACACATACACAAATCGAAAAACATATAATCCAGAATATGAAACTAATAATACACTTTCGCAAGTATGTATGTATGTGTATGTATGTATGTATGTATGTATGTATGTATGTATGTGAAAAAAAAGCAAGAAAAGTGAGTATGTAAGAGATATGATATATATGCAGGCATTATATATGAATATTCACAAAATAATATATACGTGGAGTAGCATATACTTATGCTAACGGAAAGTGATAAATATACATAAACCGAATAGAGAAATTGGTAGGCATACACCCACATTTTGTTTGCATACACTTAGATGTGCACTCATCTACATGTGTGAGAAAACACATACAATTACACAATCACACACACACACATATATATACTATATATGTATTTGTACATATCTATCTATACGTATACACACACTCACACAAACATATATATATATATATATATATATATATATATATATATATATATATATATAGCTACAATTATAAACAGATAAATAGATATATAGTTAAACAGAGAGGTAGACAAACTGTCGTATTATATGTAGGAAGCTTATTGAATCAAACAAATATTTTGTAACATATTCACAAGACTTCATGCAGCAAACATTATTGGAGCACCCCTTCTCAATAGTTCTATATACTCTCTGTTTGCCAAATTTGGTTTTAGCGTGTGGAAAAAGGTACGTAAATATCAGCAGGATTAACTTTGCAACGCTTTATAGATATTTATGCAACTTTCCTCTTTAGTACTTTCAAATATGTTCCTAGCTGTTATCAAGTAAAACTGAACTTTGATTAGTAAACTGTATGTGGTAGGTTGGTTGAGTCGTTAGAGCGTTCTTATAGGATATCTATTATTTATTCTAGCTCTTTGATGGTTATCCACCCATTTCTTGTAGTGATGAGTATATGAGAAATCCGACCTCTGAATAAAATAAGCCTATCGTAGAGAACTGCAGATGGATTGGACATAAGTATAATAAAACAAATATCATGTGGAAATGTTGGTATGACGCCAATCTCTCCATCCTTGGTAATGTTTATATGCATCCAATACTGGTTGCATATCCTTCACATTTTTCTTACTTCATGTGCCAACGTTGCATCTGTTACGTACTTCCGGGCACCCATAAAGAACTCTTGGACCTGGAATATCATGTCCTCTCCCCTAAATCGTCTCTTTATTCATTTTATTCATTATAATACATTCTTCGGTTCCTCTTCCTGGGACGCCATATTGTCACGTGCTTTATATATTATAAATTCTACGCATTAAGCTTATTACTTAAATTCACGAAGAGACGCTAGACTGTCACGTGACTTCGTATAAATTGTACAGAGTTCACAAGAGATCGTCATAAGATAAGTGATGTTGTTCATTTTAATAATATTGTTTAACGTTCGAATTTATCTATTTAATAACACCATCTTTATATATATATTTCTGTTCATAAAGATATTTACCATTAGTCTATAGATATTATTTTATTTTAGATGAATAATACCTTTAACTGGAATAATTAGTATTAAGCATTTACATGTATATATACTTGTATTTATGTATGCATGCATCTATCTATCTATCTATCTATCTATCTATCTATCTATCTATCTATCTATCTATCTATCTATATATCTGTCTATCTATCTATCTATATATCTATCTATCTATCTATCTATCTATCTATCTATCTATCTATCTATCTATCTATATCTATATCTATATATATATCTACACACGCACACATACATACAAACACAAACACACACATACCTGACCAGTGAGGTAGAGGATCAGTAACAGCAAAAAAATAATAATAATAATAATAATAATAACATTGTCGTTGAAGAAAATTATAATATTTTGAAATGTTTATCAAAAGTGCTATGACAGCCTTTACTTCACAATTATTTATGCTTGCACAAATGTAAAAGCAAATCATGGGGCAATTTGGATATTAGATATTATCATATTTGCGAAAATGAGAACAAGTGGTATAGTTTCTGCACATATATGTAAGTACATGTATGCATACATACATTCGCACACGTAGACATACATAAACACAAATACACTCATACACAGACATACAGACAAACGCATACATACAATACATGAATTGTGCGGTCACACAAGGGGATTCATAAAAGTACATAACTGAATGTATTCATGTGTATATTCAAAACAACGGAGATCAACGTATTAATACGAACATTTATATATACATTTTTTTTTAATATTCGTAACATAAAATAAATTTATAAAAATCTTATTCGAACATGGTTACATAGTTGTATGAATACATGCATATACTTTACTTATATATAATATAATATAATATAATATAATATATATATATATATATATATATATATATATATATATATATATATATATATATAATGTGTTACATAGGAAAACAGAGAGGAAGAATGAAAGAGAAAGAAAAGGAAAGACAGTTGATTTTTCATTTGATACATATAAGGATGTGTGCTTATAGAAGTGCATCTGTTACAGGCTGTAAGCATAAGCAGACGGATGTATTCATACATGCATAATGAAAAGATAAACATATGTTTTGGAAATTTTGCACATATTTGCTGAAATGCATTACAAATACATACACGTATATTTACAATGCCGCTTAAAACAATTTATCTGTAGTTTATGAAGAAATATTATATTGTATTTGTACGTGAAGAATTGTTAAAAAATGTAGAAAATATAGATTTATCGAAATGGAAACGAAGAAAAAGAAATATATGTTTATATATATACTTCGATATGTATACATGCTTTTGTCCTTCGTTGCTCAATGATTTGTGTTGTTGCAGTTATGTCTATTGGATTTGAGATAGTGCAGGTCTGTAGTTTTTCCTTATGGACGATGCACAATAATGTATAGTTTTCAGTGTGAACATGTGTATATGAAATATGTATGTATATGTCTATATGTGAGTGTGTGTGTAGAGAGAGAGATAGAGAGAGCGATAGATAAAAAGATAGAACAGAAGCTGTAGACAGTAAAATATGGCCATCTGCCGTCTCCATGGAATTTCTAGTTATTGATCTATATTTCCTATCTTCACATAATTCATGAAAATGAGAACTAAATTATGTTTCACCCTTCAAGACAAACTTGCTGAAACTCAAAACAAATCGACACCTCTGAATTAATATGCAAATAAAATAAATACAAAATATTAAAGCATAAAATGATTATTATGCTTTTGTCGGGGCAGGAAGGGCAGCGCTTTTGCAATTCTACAGGACATTTCAAACTGTAGGCAAGAAAAAATAAATTTCCTCTTCGATTGAACATAAATAAAGCCATACTTTGAAATACAGTATATTTTATTTTGTGGAGAAAGAATTGCCATACCCTGATATATCGACATATACGAAACAAAAAGGAAAGCAGTTACCACCATTAAGATTCTTTAACAATAGTCACCTATCTTGTTTATGTGTTTTTTATGCGTGTAATATTGACGACGTATACATATCACGCTGTCTTACTCGTAAAGTTTTGATATCTCATTTCTCCTGCTTAGGATCAATGAATGGATGCATGCGTACATTATTTACATACGATATCTTACCAATGGTTTCCAACTGTACCTGAATAATGTTCTTTGTATATTATTATACAACTTCTGTACTTCAAAAAGTTTCATCGATATAGACGCACGAGTGACTGTGTGGTACGTAGCTTGCTTACCAACCACATGCTTCTGGGTTCAGTCCCACTGCGTGGTACCTTGGGCAAGTGTCTTCTACTCTAGTCTCGGGCCGACCAAAGCCTTGTGAGTGAATTTGGTAGACTGAAACTGAAAGAAGCCCGTAGTATATATGTTTAAATATATGTATGCGTGTGTATATGTTTGTGTGTCTATGTTTGTCCCCCAACATCGCTTGACAACCGATGGTAACTTAGCGGTTCGACAAAAGAGACCGATAGAATAAGTACTAGGCTTACAAAGAATAAGTCCAGGGGTCGTTTTGCTCGACTAAAGGCTTGCTTCAGCATGGCCGGAGTCAAATGACTGAAACAAGTAAAAGAGAGTTGCTCCAGTCACTTTTCGATCGTGGGAAGATGTTGGTCTGCTTGCCTAACCAGCGGTGTGCCACCATTCGATGGCTAAATCGATGCAAAGCGCATTGTACCCAGCGATGTCTAGCAATATCTAATTGTCAGGTTGGTGATTTATGGATGTATGTATGAATATACATATATATACATACATATTTATGCATATGTACATATATATGTGTATCAGCATGTGTTTGTGTGTTTGTGCTTGTGTGTGTGTGTGTGTGAGAGAGAGAGTGTGTGTGTGCGTGTGTATATGAGTGTGTGCATAGTTCAAACCGAAAAGTGCCGAGAAGTGGGATGGAACATTAAACCACACGGTTTGATGTTCATCTGTTCTTGAGCTAAAGAAATTTCTTTGCATTTCATATATTAATTTGTGAAGTAAAGCGTCGTTCAATACAATCTTCTAGCATACCTATCTCAAGTACAATGCAATGAAAACAGAAAATGTTAATGCAATCCCTGCTGAACATCGCAGAAGAATAGCAGAAAGTTACGCTCGAAAGTACCAGCCAATCGGATTTTACGCTGGAGCATATATTATTTAAGTCGTCGCACAA
Organism: Octopus bimaculoides; assembly: GCF_046866305.1. Taxonomy (NCBI): domain Eukaryota; kingdom Metazoa; phylum Mollusca; class Cephalopoda; order Octopoda; family Octopodidae; genus Octopus; species Octopus bimaculoides. The sequence goes on along the minus strand of NC_142930.1, from coordinate 119,648,441 downwards.
TAGAATCGAACATGGTATGATGCAGTTACCGAACTGTACTGTATATCAGGGCCTACATTCTTATTTATATATAAAACCCTACTTACATATAACGGTTATATATTTAGTTTGTTTTGAAGTTGGGCATTATGTATAATTCTATAATAACTCTCAATAGACCATCTATAACTTATAGATCTTAATGTATGCGGGGGAATATATTTTATGCCTCGAGTAAAAGAATAATTTTGAAACTTTCGGGAAGAACCATTAATCGGAGAGAGAAGAAAAGTCAATTGGTGGTGAAGGATGACTAAATTAGGATTACTTCGAGAGAGGTGGAGGAAGGGGAGGAGGAAGAGAAGGAGGTGGAAGCGAAAAGTAACAGAAGGGAGACGAAAAAAGAGTGTTAGTAGAGAAAGCTAACTAGAAGAGTAATTCATAAAGCAAGGTGAAAATAAGAGGAACACCAATAGGATATAAAGGGTGGGGATTTCGAAACGTGAGCGATAATAAACGTTGTGCAGATATGGAAAATAGGAACATATATACAAATAGTATGTATAGATGTGTGTGCGCGCAAGTGTTGGTTTAGAGTACAATTATATGCATTTGTATACATATATAAACACACACACACACACACACCCACGTATATAAAAAGAAAAACGAAAGAAAGGGAAAGGGACATGTAGAAATATTACTGAATGCACACATATACATTTACAAACGGTAATAAATGAATTTACGGTAAGAAAATGATACGGTCAAATTATGGCAACATAATACATTTAAATGGTAATTATATATATATATATATATATATATGACATACACATTGATGTCATGTACTTAATGTGTATTTTTTATTTATTTATAATCGCACCACACACAGCCTTGTCCACAGTATGTTCTTACACACACATATGTATATATGTATATATGTATATATATATATATATATATATATATATATATATATATATATATATATATATATATATATATATATATATATATATATATGTATATATGTATATATGTATATGTATATATATATATATATATATATATATATATATATATATATATATATATATATATATATATATATATATGTATGTATATATATATATATATATATATATATGTATATATATATATACATTTATATGTATACATATGTATGGAGGGGAGTGCATGACCGCCCACAAGCGTACGAGTGTTTCAGGCATTTCCAAGATGGCCGAAAAAATGTCGATATTGGCAGAAGTTATAGGAGACCCGCAACCAGCAGAACTGAGAAAATTATTCATGTGCGTGCAGCTGTGATGGGAAATCGTCGAATTACCATCCATAAGTTATCAGAGGATGTGCAGATTAGTTACAGTTCAGATCAGTCCATTATCAATTAAGATTTGGTTATGAGACCAGTGTCTGCCAAGTTTGTACAAGAACTGCTTTCAGCTGACCAAGAAGAATCCTTGATTGTGACGAGAGCGATGAAAACTTTATGAAAGCGTTGCGTAAGGCCTCTGAGCAGGCATCACCAAGCTTTTGGCAAAATTTGATGCAGATTCTCTATTCAGCTTTCTCTGTCACGTTCAATGTTACGATCACACGCTACGCACGTTCCTTCCAAGCAATGCTGTAAACAACGGAGGTGAGTTAGAACGTTAAAACCTAGTGTGCATACACAGCAGAGTCGAACCTCGATATGTGCCGAGCGACTTTACTCTGTGTGCTTTAGCTTTGTTACTATGGTAGCAGTCTGTATACGTATTGATCAGACCACGTATATACACAGGTGGATTGATAAGCAGGTGTATTTGTACGTGTTTGTTGCATATGTCTGCCTAGCGTTTCCCCGTGGTCATCCCCTTGGCCATCTTCCTCTTCTACATGCTATCTCTTCATTTATTATTTCATCCCCGTCTTTATATATTTATACTTCATCGCCAGTTGATGCTTGTGTTCTCGAAAGAGTACTGATGTGTCTGATGCTTTAGACAGTTCTTATTCCTTGAGGCCCAATATTTATTCATTTCATTTGTCTTATTTTATTTCTTGTTACCAATAAAGAAGATCACTATTCTTCTCTCTCTTCGTATACTAATGATCTTCTAAATCACTTAAGGATGAAGAATATTCTACAGAGAATAGTTCATTTATCAATATTATTCCCCATTAAATCTGTATCGCAATGTGAGGCAATCATAATGAGCGCAATTGATGTTAAGTTAATGAGATGAACAATTACAAACAAGGTCAGAAGTCTTACTCCTACTACATCGCTGTACCCTTAAGGGTATTATTACATAGCTTTCTGATACTTCAGTTTGTTAAACAGATCAAAAGTAGGATACAATCTTACTTCGCTACTGAGAAGTTAGTATTAGGATGTGCAATAAATATGGCTCCAAAACAATATATTTTATCTTCGTATGCACGAGAAAACAGATGCAAGACGACATTGTGGTGGGAATAGATGCTATAATGCTTTATTAGTGGTAGGAACCTAGTGCAATTGATCATTATGGCTGGCACACATAATCATACATACATACACACATGCATACATACATACATACATACATGCATATATACATACATACATACACACACACAAATACATATACGCATATATATATATATATATATATATATATATATATACACATATACATATATATGTTCATTTATATATATATATATATATATATATATATATATATATATATATATATACACTATTGAAATAGCGTGCTATGTGTACATCCCATCTCATACAACAATTTGATTGCAAGAGTAGCTATTTTAGCCTGCCTGTCTTGTATATATTATCAAGACAATAATTCCACGTAGAGCAACAAAAATTGATAGAAATATCGAACCAAGAAAACTATTAATTGGCACGAGGGAACAATAAATTATTGTATAAAAATATGGTAAAAATCTAACAATGATTTCTTGCTTTGGTAACAGGCTCCAGAAATGGAAAAGGAGAAAGGAGAATTGACTAAAGTGGCCTACAGCATACAGATGTTGCTTACTTCATCAACAAATGATATTAATGAAAGAATTCACCCAACCGGGTTTTTGCATGAATATCTTGAGACAACGTGGGAGGTTCAGTAGATTCGACAGGTATTGTTGTTGTTAGTTATAGTACCCAAATGTCTTTCAATTACATCCACCCGTTTTAAAGGAAAAATATATGTAAAAGAAGACACGGATGATTTCTCGCTTTAGAAAGCACACGCGGCAAAAATATTATAGAACTGTTGACATGAATTGGATGAACATTTGTTTGCAATGAGAGGCAAATATTACAGAAGTGTAGTGCGGTGTTAGGTTGGGATTAAAAGCTGTAGATGAATTAGATCTAGACGGCAACAACCGTGAAGATGACGAGTTGACTAACGATTACAACGACGACGACAGCAATGGCGACAGCGACTACGAAGATGATCGCAATGACAACGAAGACGACGTCATTGGGGATGAAGATGATGGTGGTGATGGTGATGAAGATGATGATGATGATGATGATGACGATTACAACGACGGTGATGATGATGATGATAATGACGATTAGGACAACGACGGTGATAATGATGCTGATGATTATGATGATGATGATGATGATGACGATGAAATGATAATGGTCATGGTGATGAAGATGATGATGATGATGATGATGAAGTTAACGATTACGCCGACGACGACGATGATGATGATAGTGCTGTTGATGATGACGATGTCGATGATGATGGTGATGTTGATGATGACGACGATGATGATTATGATGATGATGAAGTTGATGATGAAATGATGATGATGATGATGATGATGACGATTTCGACGACGACGGTGATAATGATGATGACGATGATGATGACGATGATGATCATGATGATGACGATGATGATCATGATGATGACGATGATGATGATGGTGATGATGAAGTTAACCTTTCAATGACTTAGAGTAAGCAGGGCAGAGTCTCAGAAACAAGTCGGAAGGAAGGAAAAAGTGAATGGTTGAAAGAAAGGTAAGGAAGGAAATAACGACAAGAAGTTAATCACAGACCGGTGACTTACTCTGCATGAAAACGACAGACAGTAATCCGCTCAGTTCACTAATAGCCATGTAAAAATGCTGCTATTTATGGCCAGGAACTAAGAAGGAATAGTAATGGCTCTTCTGCTAGACTTCCACACAGTTTCAATTAAATTTCGTTCAAAAATGTTTGTTGATATCTTCTATAAGAATTGGTCGAAGACTACTAATGTAAGGCAAGATGTTATTCAAGTTGAAACTGGTCGCAATGTCTATGGCTGGATGATGTTCATGAGGATGCGAAAGAGGAAGGGAAAAAGTGGACGAGGAGGTTAATGAGTAAGTTGGTGATGATTACAGAAAGGAGTTCAGCAAAAGATAGAGCAAAGCAACAACAAAATAGATAATAGTAGTAGTAGTAGTAGTAGTAGTAGTAGTAGTAGTAGTAGTAGTAGTAGTAATAATAATAATAATAATAATAATAATAATAATAATAATAATAATAATAGGAATAACCACAGAAAAAAGATGGTATAGGCACACGCCAGAAAACGTCACAGAAAATGGGAAAGCAACCATAATCTGGAAGAAGCCAATACACACAAAGAGCAATGCAGGCCAATAGGCTGGGCATACTCGTCAGAGATAAACAAGGAAAATGCTTTCTAATCGATGTATCAATACAATAGATGGCAATGTTTCTTTAAAAGAAACGGTGAAACTTTCAATGTACAAAGATTTGAAAATAGAGGTGGCTCTAATGTGGAGTCTAATAACAAAACAATTCCTATCATCGTAGGAGCACTAGGTATGATAAAACATTCAGACAAATTCTGAACAAAAACACCAGGACTTACAAGTATTTACAACATACAGAAAATAGCACTACTTAGGCACCGTACACATCCTACGTAAAACATTTTCAATACAGTGTAAACAAGAGTATCACAATATACCAACTCACATATTCAAGGCACACAGAGCTGTGCTCGATACTGCATTAAAAGAACGTGACATAAATAAGACTACTGGATAGTAATAATAACAACAACAACAACCATAATAATAATAATAATAACAATAATAATAATAATAATAATCCTTTCTACTATCGGGACAAGGCCTGAAATTTGTATGAGGAGATAATCGATTACATCGATCCCAGTGCTGAATTGATACTTATGCTATCGACCCCGAAAGGTTGAAATGCAAAGTTTGCCTCGGCAGAATTTGAATTCAGAACGTTAAGCATTTCATCCAGCGTGCTAACAATTCTGCCAGCACGCTGCACGATGATGATGATGATGATGATGATGATGATGATGATGATGATGATGATGATGATGATGATGATGATGATGATGATGATGATGATATTAATAATAATAATAATAATAATAATAATAATAATAATAATAATAATAATAATAATAATAGAGTATTTATAGAACAGCAGACAGTGAATAAAGAACAGGTGATCAAACGCACAATAAGCGAAAAGGACAAGAACGAAATCCAAAGAGTCAGACAGATTGCAGAGAAACCTTTATACGGACAATGTAAAGACACTGGGGATGTATGTGGGACAAAATTCGGGGCTTGGTTGAAAAAAGGGCAATCAAAAATACAGAGAGCCTTATTGTAGCAGCCTAAGTTCAAGCAATAAAATGAAACAACTTGAGAAAATGGGTCAGAATATGGAGAAAATGGGTCAGAATATGGAGAAAATGGGTCAGAAAAATGTAGAGACTG
>NC_142930.1:119585148-119637648 GCF_046866305.1 Octopus bimaculoides | reverse complement strand
TATTTACTTGATACTAAGTACATTTAATGAGTAGCTGTGTATACTTTGCGATAGCCCGTTGTTTATATCAGCCTATTTCCTATTCTTGAAAGCGATAGCTGTATCATAAGATATTAAGTTCTTACTTTTAAGGCATTTTATCTCCCAGATGAGCTCTTAGTCTTCTTGAGATTACAGATGTCAGGGCTTTATATAATCTCGTTACACCGGATTATTTGTATACCCTTTCTATGTGTTTTGTGTTGCTGAATTAAGATAGTTTTCCACTCTGGCAGTCATTTATTCACTGATCCTGGTATTTTATTTCTTATTTAAATTCTGTTGTCATACATTCTAGCATGTTGGTTAGATATCCTAAGAAACAGCGATTGTGTCAATTCAGAGGGTTTTACATTTTGCAGCTGTCATCAACGTTTTGATAATTTCTTGATAGTTATAATGGTACGTCCTTCTGAATGTATCGTGTTTTACATTTCAAAGTTCTATAACATTTTGCCGTTCTCCCTTTCCATTTTCATCTCTAGCGCATCATTACAGGGGTATATATTTCCTTTCATACGATCTCCTAGTGTCAACAAATTCATATAGCTTTTGGTATATTATGAAATGTTATTTTAGAACATGAGTTTTCAGTAGAAACAACATTAATCATTTGTCTCACAATACAAGTGTTATGAAAGAAGGACACATATTTTTACCAGGATCGGTTTTTTTAATATATCTATCACTAATAAGATCTCTATCCTTTTTTAAACATATTTCGTTTATCTATTTCCCTTGGTGTTGTTATTGTTACCTTTTACCCTTTCTTGATGTTACAATTCTGCCTATTTTATATTCTCACAAAACTGCTGACATGTTATCCTTGTTATTTATTTTCTATAATATATTTTCTTTTCATTCTAGTTTGTGTGGTTTAAGTCTATTCACCTTCACACCATAAACACTAAGTGCATAAGCTCATTTGGCATACTGTTGCACGGATCTGTTTCTATGTAAAATCATTATTTCTTGAGAGGTATTGAAACAATTTCCAGGTCTTACACACATGATACCCAACTCCATTTCCACAACCCCCTATTCTTCTGTAATTATCCATGCGGTATGCATATATTTGTTTGTATTGTTCGATTATTTGCCGAAAAAGTGTGTTTATGTGTTGCTTGGGGAATTGTTTTCGTTGATTCCTATTAATTGATTTTCTTAGGATCAGATTTACTTCTATACATGTTGATTCAGTTAGATTTTCATCATCGTTGACTCTCCTCATTTTATTGTGATGAGCGTTATTAGTCTCTTTCATGTTATGCATGTGGGAAAGAGTATATTTGGTTGGATGGATATCCGAATAGTTATTTCCGTAGGGTCTTTTGTGACCACCGTCATCGCTTTATTTGTCTTTTCACTGCGTCAGTATTGTTTAGATATGATGATTAGACATTTCATGTGTGATCGTTTCTTTTGTAATATTCTCCTTGTAGGTGAAAGGTTGTTTTCTGTTTTTCCTATGCGTATGGCTTCTCTTGATTTATTTAGCTCGTTTTGCGGGGATACATGCGTTACCTGTGGTTCATTTCTTTGAGCTAACATCATTTGTACGAGGTTATCTTATAACTATGCGTGACGTACATTCGAGTAGTTTTGGCAGACTTTGTATTCCATGTTTTAATTATGTTTGTTATGTTTTTTATTTGCCGGCGAGCTGTCAATCGTTAGCACATCGGAGAAATAGCTTAGTAGCATTTCTCGTTCTGAATTCAAATCCCACCGAGGTCAACTTTGAGTTGATAGCTTCGCGGTCGAAAACATAAATAACAATTAAGTATGGCTGTAGATGTAATCAACATGTCTGCACCCCTCAGAATTGCCGGCCTTCAATCCTGCAACGGTCCGGCTTTTCATTCAGGGTGAATATTAAGATTTTGTTTATTCGCTATACAAACCGGGTAATCAGCTTTATAAGCCCCACTCTCAAAATGTTTTTTTTTAAATGTCTATTTGTATTGAATATTATACATAAGGCGCAGGAGTGGCTGTGTGGTAAGAGCTACCTTACCAACCACATGGTTCCGGGTTCAGTCCCACTGCGTACCACCTTGGGCAAGTGTCTTCTACTATAGCCTCGGGCCGACCAAAGCTTTGTGAGTGGATTTGGTAGACGGAAACAGAAAGAAGCCCGTCGTATACATGTATATATATGTGTGTTTGTGTGTCTGTGTTTGTCCCCCTACCATCGCTTGACAACCGATAATGGTGTGTTTACGTCCCCGTATCTTAGCAGTTCGGCATAAGATACCGATAGAATAAGTACTAGGCTTACAAAGAATAAGTCCTGAGGTCGATCTGATCGACTAAAGGCGGTGTTCCAGCATGGCCGCAGTCAAATGACTGAAACAAGTAAAATAATAAAAGAGAGTAAGAGTATCAATATGCATTTACTAATCTACATTTGTGTAGTTGCTTATCGGTCATTTGAACGCCGATAATCTCTTCGTTACAACGTACATATTAAGGATGGTAGACTATGATTTGAAAGAGATATTTCTGCAGCTTCTAGCAGACAGTCATTTCCAGCTAGATGTTCTTACGATGATTCATAGTTGCTTATAGGTTTTGTATGGTAGTCTACCTATATTTCTGCTATAGCGATAGAGTATAATGGCTACAATGCGGCTGCGTAATAATCATAAAATATTTCTCTGTGTTGTTATTTGTTTCATTCTACATTTGTTTATCCAAAGTATTTTCATGTGATTAATCGTCTCCTACATCCTTTAGTACACTATTTCTGTATAGTGTTACACGTTAATTTGAAGGAAAGCGAACAATATGAAGCATGGATTTATATTATACTTTAGCAGCTAATAGAGTACTGCATTTCAAGTTTGCGTTACATGAGCTTCGGTAACGTAATCACCTTAAATTCACTACAAGTTCTTTATAATCCTATACAAAATCCCTTGGTATGTTCTGATGTAATGCAATAAATTATGTTTCATTTATACAAGATAGTTTTATTTCTTTGTTTGTCACATATGTAAATGTTTCTTAGGGTTGCTATTGAAATAATGTGCGGCATCCCTGTTGTGGTGGTTTTTGTTGTTGACGATGCCATTATTATTAAAATTACTTCCAGCTCTTTCTTTCTTTGTTAAAACCGCAACCGAATCAATTTTGCCTTTCATTATTTTTTAGGATCGACAAAAAAAAAAATACGAGACAAATACTGGGGTCCAACCGTTAAATATTCTTGACCAAGTATTTGAAAAAGAACCAATTATTGCTATTAACGTGTTGATAGAGACGGTAGTGTCTAGAACAAAACTTTACCCATGGAACTTGATCCATCTTTATTTCACTTCCAAATATCTTCAGAAGCGACTTTGGATGAATACCTCTTGAAACGCAAAATGCATACCAGTAATAAAAGGGAAACATATCCTTGAAATGAGTTCTTCTTCTTCATCTTCTTCTTCTTCTTCTTCTTATTATTATTATTATTACTGTTGTTCTTATTTTTACTGCTACTATTATTGTTAACGTTCTTTTTAAAGAATCTCCAAGTTTCTATAACATTATTTTGACAGCTGGAAGTCTGTATATTAATAGCATATAGAATTGCGAATCTCTTTTCTTTTCTTCTTTTCTTTTTCTTTTTCAGCTTTCCTGGTTTCATGATCCTCAGCTTTGGAAAATATAATCTCTCCTTTGTTCAACTGAAAGAATCTTACAGAAGATAAGGAATACTTCAATGGTTGTAGCTTAAAGACAGACTTAGTTTTGTTTAATATGCAAAGAAAATCGTTCTTTATCTTAAACTTTGTGATATTAGCCTATATTTCAAGAATGTTTCGTGCTACAAAGTTTTGAGAAGAAATGGAGAATTTTATTTCAGTCTGGACTCATATGTGGGGAGAAAAGGAACTCTCACAAGATATACGTCGAATTTTATCACACAATGTTTGGTAAAATGGAACTATGTCAGAATTGCCAGATAACACTCATTCTCTTATCAAAAATATTATATTTTCAACTGTACAACTACAAGTAGATAAAGCTATTGATAAACCTTCTCTAATATAGGCACAAGGCCTTAAATTTTAGGAGAGGAGGCTAGTCGATTACATCAACTTCGAAATAATGAAAGGCAAATTCGACATCGGCGGAACTTAGATTCAGAATGTAAAAACGGGTAAAATTAAGATATTGATAATAGCATTTAGCTATTTGGTTAAAAACAAAGAAGCTTTTTGGATAGAAAAATCTAGAAGGCTACCCGTTGGACTCAGACCAACATATTCTGTGAACGATTGGGCCAAACCACGCCTTCGAATTTTTGGAATTTTAAAGGTTGTATTTTTATGAAGGAGAAAACTATGTCATTTAGATAGTAGGAATTTAGAAACTTCGAGAAAATGTAAAATAATTTGTTTTTAATTGTAGAACTCGAAGTAGATAAAACTATAAAACTTGCATGTAAATAACTGGTTATTTAAGACTTTCGGAGAATTGCATTTATCAAATAGTAGAACGTTTATAATGTTCACAGAAAATGTGGTTTCGAGATCAATGAGCAACTTTAATCTTTTTCTATCGAAAAGTGTGCTCAAACCAATATTTACATGATATAATTATTAGGGGTCGATCCGCCGAGGTCGACTTTGCCTTCCATCCTTTCAGGGTCAATAAATTATGTACCAGTGAAACACTGGGGTCGATGTAATCGACTAGTCTCCACCTCCTTAATTTCAGGCCTTTTTTGTTTTTGCAAAAAGGACTATTAGTCGTCGAGTTGGCAGAATCGATTGCATGCTGGGAAATGCTTAGCAGCATTTCGTTCGTCCTTGCTTTCTGAGTTCAAATTCTGCCGAAGTCGACTTTGCCATTCATCCTTTCCGGTTCGATGAAATAAGTACCGTTTACGCAATGGAGTCAATGTAATTGACTCGCTCCCTCCCACCAAATTTCAGGCTTGGTGCTTAAAGTAGAAAAGATCATTATTTGTTTTATCTGCTTCGATTTCGACAATTAGAAGCGAATTATTTCCCGTTTTCTGGAAGCTTCTATATTCTTGTCGTCAAATATACGTTTGGAGTTTTCTTATGAAGTTTCTTATGAAGTTTCTTATGAAGTATTCTTATGATATTTGTATTTATATTTTATTAAGTAAAGCCTTTAAAATACTATTTACAAACTGAAACCGAACCAAGACATAGGTACCACGTCATGTTAAAGTTTACTTAGATGATGGGATAATGGAAACTTGGTCTGAGACTAGATAATATGATAATTTGTTATTGACTTTTCCAAGCCTACAGAAAGGTTCACAAAACTGCTTTCTCATATGTTAATTGTTCATTGCTTCTAGTGTTTATATATAGTAGTACAAAATGAGATGCGTACAAATGGCATATATTTTCGTAGCTGTTTTCACATTTATCAGTTGATTTGTAGCTCTGTTAATATAGTAGAGTTATTGATCAAACATGTCTCAGGTTTGACTATGACGCCTTTTATATTAGGTCCAGGACTAAGGCGGCAAGCATCCACAATCCTTAGCGCGTCGGACAATATGCATAGTGGCATTTCTTCCTGTTGTTATTCTGCGTTCAGGTGCCGCTGGTGCCAATCTCATTTTCATTCTGTCAGGGTCGATGAAATAAAGTAATAGCAAGTAATGGGGTCAGTGTAATCGACTAATGCCGTTCTTTGTATTGCTGGCCTTGTGCCAAAATTTGAAACAATTGTCTTTTTGTTTTTAAGGCGGAGGAGTGCGATGTGAGTGGGATGTAACTGTTATTTCTAGGGGGTCAATCGATTTCATATTGACAGGATGTATCTTTAAGTAAAAATTAATTGTATTTGTTATAGAGAAGTACAACTATTGTTGGGTGAGGATAATCAATGACTATTCCCTCTAGTGACCAAAACCATATCTGTTTGTTCGGCTGGCTTTGACTTCGCCAGGGAAGTTCTTTTATTAAAGAGACAAAATAAATGACTGATGTATAAGATATTGCACAGTATGCTTCGATGTCATAAGTTTATATCTATTGCAGATTTTCTACTGAGTTCTTCTGAACCAGTTTATTCTCCTTTGTCTCAACTTACATAGATATTGTGAAAAGATACCACAGGATCCAACAATATTACCCTCGATATACTTGCGTTATGTACACGCGAATGTGTAAGCAGAAAGTGTTCATGCTACGTGAAAATTGTGGAATCCATGAGGGAAACGGATGAGGTCCAGTTGAAGTTTATTGGGTCTCACAGAGAAGAAGATTCAACACTTAGTTTCTTGATGATTTACCATTATACCGAATTATAAGCTGAAAATGGCAATCGTGATAATGAACTTGAAACTATGTATGGGACTAGGTCATCAAAAGAAAGCTCAGAAACATTTGTTAAATTATGAATCAGTAACTTTCTCAGTATTTCTGAGTGTATTTCAGGAAATAGACTTGCGATTTTTGTTCAAATACTCATTCTTATGTCGACAGTAACCACAGAGCGTACTGCGGTTGGATGTAAATCCTCTTTGCACGAACTGATGTAATATAAACACATCTTCTGAATGAATACCTTTCTCTCTCTCATTCACACTTCATCTCTAAGTCTGTCTCTCGCACCCCCTCTTTTTCTCTTTCTAACGTTGGGAAATATGCTTTCGCATAAAAATCCGTTATTGTATTGTGACTGCAAGCAGAACAGCTAAATGTTTAATCAAAATTCTTGACACTTATATGAAATACTTCTTTCTAAATTAGTGACAATTTCGGAAAGATTATGCATAATCAATTACCCTGACCGACATGAAGATAGCTTGTTTCATTTGTCAAACTCTTTGGGATGAAATACAGAGTCGATTGGAGTGAGAACAGAATATAACGGGAGGTAACTAAATAACTTAACATGTCTGCGATATGTCTTGCCGCGTATGACCAGCCTCCATCACAACATTTTAATTCTGAATTGATGCATCCCAGGTAATAACTTAATATGTTTATGAAGGAAATTTAGATGAGTGTTTGTATGTATAAAAGCAAAGGTGCATTTCATATATACTATACTCGCATGGCACATCTTAGGTTGTAACTACATTATGTGCCATGCATATAAATACACACACACACACACACACACACACACACACACATACACACACACACATACATATGCATATATATATATCTCGGAGAGTGTACAATAAGGAGAATAACACAAACTGTGAAACACTATATATCATTAGTGTAAGGGGATTATTAATTACATAATGTCAAGTCCCAAACGTTATGTAAACAGAATACACCATCATATATATATATATATATATATATATATATATATATATATATTCATCTTCCTTTTCCCTCATTTTGCGGGGGGCGGGGCTAATGATTCTTCCAGCTCACCTTTATGTGTAATATGGTATTAAAATATTCACCAGTAAACACATTGCAGATTCGAGCGACAAGAATTTTGATACCATATTTCAAATAAATGTGCCAGTGAAGTTGCCAGTTTTGTGCGTTTCGCCAGAAATTCCACCGAGATTGACTTTGCCTTTCATACTTTCGAGGTCAATAAATTAAATACCAGTTGCGTACTAATCGACTCGCTCCTTCCGCCAAAATTTCGATCCTTGTGCCTAGAGTAGAAAAGAATTTATACCTTCCACGCTACAATTGCTAATAAGTAAAGTTCTTACAACAACCATATATAATGCTGTTGGCAATTAATATATATTTTAGTGTATTTCAGAAATATTTTTTTATGATTCATTTCTAGTTGATACTTTGCAGCAAAGCAGGATTACTTAGCTCCTAGTTTATTTAACATGTAATGTCCCTATAAAATCTCTCTGTGTCAAACTATGGAGATTTCACTAAATGGATATACCGTTACATTAAGCCTAATTGTTTCTTTCTTTTTTTTTTTCGCTGAAAACCCTTATCCTACTGCAGAGACCTTAACTATGAGAAATGTTATTAAAACATAATCCTTTCATTAAATACCAGAAGCTTATAAAAGAGTTAATTAATTCAAGCATTTCTTTAGCGTTGATTGGTCTAGATTAAAATTCTCCCCTGCATAATTTTAAAACTAGAACGACTGATAATACACTTCCATATTTAAGAGAGGAGGAATTATATACATTATTTATATTTGACGGATATTTTTACTCATCTTGTTTGTTGTTGATACAACGTTTCGGCTGATATACCCTCCAGCCTTCATCAGGTGTCTTGGGGAAATTTCGAACCTGAGTTCTCATTCCTAAGCTATTTTTCGATGTTGCTATTGTTGTTGTTGTTATTATTATTATTATTATTATTATTATTATTATTATTCAGGTCACTACACCATATGCCCACGGGCATAAAGCGTAGTGGTTAAGAGCGCGGGCTGCTAACCCCAAGATTCCGAGTTCGATTCCAGGCAGTGACCTGAATAATAATAATCATAATAATAACAATAACAACAACATCGAAAAGTACCTTTGGAATGAATCCCCAATTCCGAAATTTCCCAAAGACAACTGATGAAGGCTGGAGGGCATATCAACCGAAACGTTGTGTAAACAACAAACAAGATGAGGACAAATATCCGTCAAATGTAAATAATGTAAACAATGTAGAACGACTGATATTTCTATGCAATCGAAGAAGACCCAGTGCATAGATTTAGAAGATAGTGTTGCTCTTAGAGTCACAGTAACATACTTATAGCAGATGCCACCTAACAAACCACAAACGATTTGCTATAGATGTAGAATGTTATCTAATCATCTCTATATCGTTCCAATTTTAGTGTGTGTATTGCTGAAACAGTAGAGAATCTTATCTAATCAATTAGTTTACTTTAATGTAAAATATCTTTGCAACTGTTCCATAATATTCATGGCTTGATCTATCTTCAGTTCCACTGTTAACATTGAATTTAAAAATCATTTGTCATGACAGCATCAATCACACCTACCATACGAAATGCGAAGTATTTTTGTGCATATTCTCATTTTAAATACATCTGATAAGACGTCCACAATTTTTACTACTGAAACATGGTAACTTTCAAATGCTAAATTAAGCGGTCATAAATTATATGTATGCGCGTCTATGCGTGTCTCTCTCACTGTCTCTCTCTCTCTCTCTCTCTCTCTCTCTCTCTCTCTTTCTCTCATTTTCTTTCTTTCACTCTCTCTTCCTCTCTCTCTTTATATATATTCACACAAACATATGAATGTGCGTACGTGTGTGTCTGTATGCACACGCGCATGTGCATCCATGTAATAAACATATACTGAAAGTCTCAGAGCAAATAGATACTTTGTTAAACTCCCTGTGTCTTTTTGTATTCTGCAAAACAGACAGAAGAATTACGCAGCTCATTTCGTCAGGTAATCGCCAGGTAATCGGGAGTATTTTAATTCGTTGTAGAAGCGAGACAATAATAAAGAGACAAAGAGAGAGAGAGAGAGAGAGAGTGAGAGAGAGTGAGCGAGAGAGAGTAAGAGAGAGAGAGAGAGAGAGAGAGAGAGAGAGTGGAGGGGCAGCTTACAATTAGTTTCGAAAAATACTGAAACAGGCATTTTTCCTCATTTAGACATCAACACGTTTATTAGTAGCTTATAACTCTGTTGTTGTTGGCACTCCGTCGCTTTAGACGCCGAGGGTTCCAGTTGATCCGATCAACGGAACAGCCTGCTCGTGAAATTAACATGCCAATGGCTGAACACTCCACAGACACGTGTACCCTTAACGTAGTTCTCGGAGATATTCAGCGTGACACAGTGTAACAAGGCTGATCCTTTGAAGTACAGGTACAACAGAAAACAGGAAGTAAGAGAAAGTTGTGTTGAAAGAGTACAGCAGGGTTCGCCACTATCCCCTGCCGGAGCCTCGTGGAGCTTTTAGGAGCTTATAACTCTAGTAAGTATTGAAATGCCACAAGACTCAAATAATTCTTAATAATATTACAAGTGTACTTTAAGGCGGTGTACTGGGGTCGATAAAATAAGTACCAGCTGAGCATTGGCATCAATGTATCGACTTCACCCCTCCCCCGAAACTGCTGGCGCCAAAATTTTAAAACCAGTACTAAATGTGCACTATAATTCAGTAAACTGGCAGAATATTTTATCATCCTGGGAGAAATACTTAGCGGCATTTCGCCCGCCTCTACGATCTGAGTTCAATTCCCACCGGCGTCGAATTTGATATAACCATTAGTTGAACACATGGTTCTTTTTTCTATATGGTTACTTTTGTATAAAAATAAGAAGGAATTATTTATCAGTGGTTGAACCACTGACATTAATTCGCCATCGTGTAACTGGCAATATTTTAATATTCATTTAAAGCAAGGCGGAAAGCAGACAGAATCGGTAACACGCTGGAATGGTTTGCGGCATTTCGACCATCTTTACATTGTGAGATCAAATCCTACCGGCGTTGACTTATGTAAAATAACCATTAGTCGAACACAAGGTCCCTTTTTCTATATGGTTACTTTTGTGAAAAATAAGGAATTATTTATAAGTGGATGTACCACTGACATTAATTCACCGTCGTGTAAATGACAATATTTTAATATTCATTTAGAGCAAGGCAAGGAATTATATATTAATGGATGTACCACTGGCAATATTTTAATATTTTGATATTCATCTAGAGCAAGGTGGCAAGCAGACAAAATTCGGTAGCACACTGCATAAAATGTTTTGTGGTATTCCGTCCGTCTTTACGTCGTGAGGTCAAATTCAACCGAGGCCAACTTTGCCTTTCCTACCAGTTGAACACTGAGCTCGAAGTAATCAATTTGGCCCCTCCACCCAACATACTACTCTTGTGCCAACATTTCAAACCAATATTACATGTGTAATTTCCGTAGAAAAACATTTGGATCTTTTTTAAAACGGGGGCCACATTTTTCATTAACGAAACACTTTGAAACTTGGAACACTGGTAGAAAGTGTCATATAAAACATCTTTTTCTCTTCGTCTTCTTAAAAAAAAAGAAATCCATAAATTATTCCATGTTAAAGTTGTCGTATTTCTGTAATTTCAACCAATCACTGACGTCCATTCAGCCGATATACATTAAGTGCCGACTTCATAAACAAACGATTCTGAAACAATTAACCCTAACCCTAACCCTAACCCTAGGGTTAGGGTTAGGGTTAAAGCAAATTTAAAATGAAAAAAGCAAATAAAACGAAGGTATGGAGATTAAATACGCTTTACATCGCTTAATCAGCCAAAGGAGTAAATCTAAACAACTGAATACTTGTCAGTGATTGGTTGAAATTATCGAAATAAGACAATTTTTTACATGAAATAAATTCGAATACAAAAATATTTTTCTGTTCTATAACACAAAATAGATAAGTATACGAAGTTTGAAAGTCTTTCGGTACCAAAAACACTACGTAAAACATTAATGAAAAATGTGGCCCCCGTTTTAAAAAAGATCCAAATATTTTTCGTAATCAGTTATATGTTAAACGTGTATTCCTATTGAACGAAATTGACATACCGGTAGCACATAGATGAATATCGGTTTGTATTCGGATGAGTGTTCTCTATTGGTAAATGGTTCGGTACACTTGGACAGCGAGGTTAATTATATCTTTGTTAAATGTCCGTTTTTAGATTAATAAACAATTTATTAACCTTCTGTGTTGATACTTCTGTTTCTTGGTAAAGAATGCAGTAGTGAATTAATTTCTCTATATACTTTATCATTTTCTTTCAGTTTCACTATTTAAGACAATGATAATATTCTTAGTTAATGGATTGATACCTTGTGTTAATGATTCGATTTGATGATTTCGAAGTTTGGCACAAGGTCAGCAAATTTGGGCAAGATGCCAAGTGTTTTCCATTGACTCCAGGGTTAAACTGAAACTTATTGTGTGGATCTCTAAGTGATGAAGGGCAAATTCGTCTCCGACAGCATTTGAACTCAGAACATAAAGACGGGCAAAATGCTGCTAAGCATTCTGTCCGGCGTAGATTCAATATATTATATTAAACTGAAAGACATTGAAGTTTTTATGGTTAGAATATACTTCAAGATAGGGCAGCGAGCTGGCAAGATCATCAGCACGCCGGGCGAAATGCCTAGTGGTAGTTCGTCTGCCGCTACATTCTGAGTTCAAATTCCATCAAGGTCAACTTGGCCTTTCATCCTTTCTGGGTCGATTAAATAAGTACCAGTTACGCACTGGGTCGCTGTAATCGGCTTAAGTCTTTGTCTGTCCTTGTTTGCCCCCCACCCCCACCCCCAGGTTTAGCCCCGTGAGCAATAAAGAAATAAATATACTTCGAGTTATTTAGAAATAAATGTAATTTAATAAAGTTTCAATTATTTATTTTGTTAAAATTTACAAAAATTGCTTTTTGGTTTCAAATCAATGCAGCAGTTTAGTTGTCCCTATTTATTTACCGGCACTGCATGATCAATGGAAAATAACTCCAAAACTACGTTGTGCGCCGAGAGGAAATTCGGAAGCCAACATTAGTTGTGACAATAAACTGCAATGCGATGAGAGGAACTCAATGCATATCAAACAACCGTAGATCGTTCTGACATAACTACACGACAATAAACCTAGTATTTTAAGAAAATTCATGATTATGTGAACACAAATGAGTTCCAAGCCATCTTTATTGACATTTTAATTTTTTTAATGAACACAACCATAAAACTGTGCAAGAAATCTAGAAAGTTCTTTCTGCTCAACTTCTCAATCGAAATAATGTATGTACAGTCGAACGTTATGGTTTGTTAAAGAAACAGTCCATTCATCAACCAGGTTGAAAACAATACACCGGCACCTTGCAGATTGAATGGATGTAGCGTCAAGTATGAACCTTGTGAAGTCTGTTCAGAGATATGAAATGGTGAACATTGTTATCTACTGTAGCCTGGGTTACTAAAAATTTACTAGCCACCAGCAAACTTAACAACCTAGAGACTCGAATGGTCCTAATGATCCCCGTATTTCGCATCAACAAACTCAAAGCATTTTATTTTTCACTCAAAAATAGATTAAAATTTCCTATATAGTCCGCATTTATAATGCTGAAAAATAAGAGACAAGGATAACATATAGAGGTGTGGATTGTATATTCTAGCTCTTGTGTTCCTACACGGATAATTATATTTTGCTTTTAGCAGAAAGAGTGGTCCGGCAAACCTAGGAATAGTTTCAGATTAAAAAGAATTCTCGAATGCAGTCATAATAGACACATCATAGGGATGAAAACAGAAAATTGGGTAGAAAGGTTGCTTATGAAGAAAATATATGTAGAAGAAGAAATTGTTGAATATATAGAGTATTCAGAAACTCAAAAAATATATTTACAAAATAAACGCTTTCAGCTAAACAATGTGAAAACATTATTTATTAATCCTGTCCTGAGAAATTTAATCATAGCCATATTATAAAAAAAAATAGTAGAACAATTAATAAAAACTATCAACTTTATTTCGGATTTTGTGAGACTCCATCGGTTGCGACGACGTGGGTTGCAGTTGATCCACTCAACGGAACAGCCTGCTCGTGAAATCATTTTCTGGGAGGTGGAGGCGGTCGATTAACTCGACCCCAATAAGCAGCTGGTACTTAATTTTATCGACCCCGAAAGGATGAAAGGCAAAGTGGACGTCGTCGGAATGTGAAATTAGAGCGTAAAGACAGACAAAATACCACTACACATTTTGCCCGGCGTGCTAAAGTTTCTTATTTCTTTATTGCCCACACGGGGCTAAACATAAAGGGGACAAACGAGGACAGACAGAGGGATTAAGTCGATTACATCGACTCCAGTGTATAACTGGTACTTATTTAATCGACCTCGAAAGGTTGAAAGGCTAAGTCGACCTCGGCGGAATTTGAACTCGGAAGGAAGCGGCAGACGAAATACTGCTAAGCATTTCGTCCGGCGTGCTAACGGTTCTGCCATCTCGCCCCCTTAGCCTGCTCGTGAAATTAATGTGCAAATGCTGAGCACTCTAGAGAGACATGTACCCTTAACGTAGTTCTCGGAGAGATTCAGTTTGACACAGAGTGTGACAAGATAAGCCCCTTTGAAAAACAGGTACAATAGAAACAGGAAGAAAGAGTGAGAGAAAGTTCCGGTGAAAGAAATTAGCAGGTTCGGCCATCACCGCTGGCGGAGCCTCGGGGAGATTTAAGTGTTTTGACTTAATAAACACTCACAACCTCCGGTCTGCGAATCAAAACCGCAATCCTACACCCGCGAGTCCGCTCCCTTAACCACTGGGCCATTGCGCCTCCACATTTAGGATTTAATCATAAAAGAGTCTTTTTTAGAGTAAATCGTACTCTATCTAGCTATATATATATATATATATATATATATATATATATATATATATATATATATATATATATATATATATATATCTGTTTGTTTCTATATATTTATACATGTTATATATTAGTGTGTATTTATATGTGTGTTCTTAATGACTGACTCAAGATCTCTTCTACTTATATTACAATACGATTTAATTTTTCAAGTGCTTCTCTGTCCTCTTCCATAGTTTTTTTTCTTCATTTGTATAGATGCTTGAATGGTACTTCAGCATGGCTTCTCTGAGAGAGATATCATATTGACAATGTATTTTTTCGAATCTTACTTTAAAATTTTGAACTAATACTTGAAAGTCGATTCCAACACATTCTATATTCCTTTGTTTAATCTTAGTGTATGTGCGGATGTTATTCATGAAAGTATTCTTTCAAACGGATGTATTGTGTGATGACATCCATACACTACCGCTGCATATTCGCTCAAATCTTGAATCTTACAATCAAAACACACTAACAGCAATTTATCTGTTGCTGCTTCACACCAGATTCCAACCAGTCAAGTTTCTTTCTCCAATTTTTAGTGTAAGTATTCAGGGCATTTATTTTTTAATACCTTGCAAGGTGTTCATTATATCTTGGTACAAGTGTCAAGATTTTCTGGCACGAATCCACAGCAATAGGAGTCACCGATCTTGTACAGAATGTAGCCGTGCTTTTTGAAATTTCTTTTGATAGAAGTTTACTGCTTAACAAGGTACAGAGTCGTATCCAAATCTATATATTTTATGAGGCACGTTGTAATTCAACACCTAAATTTATTTCCCGATTCACATATTGAGAATGTAAACTTCTTTTAGGCATAGCCAATGCAAAACTTCATACTTAATCTAAGATTCTACATGGATCCGCTATTTCCTTTTGGAACAGTAAAGTATTTACTCATCGCAGATCTTATAAATTTTAAATAAAGTTTATTAGTTCCATTGGAGTACATAGCATGCAGATGCATTGCATAATACTTGTCGCAACAAGAAAACGCTGTTTGAAAATGCAGTTTGAATGCATCCCACCGGTTTAGAATTTCTATTTAGACAGCTGCGTCTCGATAACAACCTTGTAGCTGAAAGTCAAATCATTTTCAATGGTTCCTTGCTATACTTGATTAATTTATATATCTCCAGGTAATGTTCTCTACATAAAATTGATCGGCGGTGCCAGTTGTAAGTTCCTCTTAAAAGTTAGTCAATATTAGAACGTAATTCTTTAGAATCACAAGAACATGCCAAATGAAGAACTTGGCGAATGCTTTTTACGAGAATCAAGTCTGGCTTATCTAATTTCATTAACGTCTAAAAGGAATTATTAACGCAGCAAAGGTTTGAAGATCCATTTGTTCAATAGCAAAGGCGTTTTCAATATTGATTTCCTGACATGGTTATTCAGTTAAGAAGCTAGTTTTGCAACCAGATAATTTCGGGTTCAATTCTATTGGGCGGCACCTTAAGAGATTCTCTTCTAGTATAGCCCCGGGTTTAGGAATAATTCATGGGCGATTTTTCAAATTTCTTTTAAGCACAAGAACTACAAGTTAATATCAATAATATACTCTCCGTTGTTGTTTACGATTTCCCCCTATCGTTCAATAAGATTTTAGATTCCAACGCAATAGAAGTCTCTCGGTCTTGACTCAAAGAATTCACCCAACCAAGCCCTCATTTACACGTAATTATTGAACGATACACCATGCAAAGCGTTCGAGAGCGGTCCTAAGAGGTGAAAATCTGACGACGCCAAGTCTGGAGAGTATGCAGGATGAGGCAGCACTTTCGATTTGACTTCATAAATTGCAGCTCTGGTCATATTATTTGAGAATGGGTGTTGATGTGTTCCAGAAGAACGCCATTTCGCCTATTTGGCCTTTTTTGCTGAGTTGCTTCGTTGAGTCGGTGCAGTTGATAAACGTGGAGCTTTGTATTGAGTGCTTGGTTGCGCTCAAGTAGTTTGTAATGAGTGATGCTTTCCCAGTCCCACAACATGATCTTTTCGCTGCTTCGTATTGAGCAGCGAAATGCTTAGCGGTATTTCGTCTGCCGCTACGTTCTGTGTTCAATTTCCGCCGAGGTCGACTTTGCCTTTCATCCTTTCGGGGTAGATAAATCAAGTACCAGTTACGCATTGGGGTCGATGTAATCGACTTAATCCTTTTGTCTGTCCTTGTTTGTCCCCTCTATGTTTAGCCCCTTGTGGGCAATAAAAAGTTAGCACGCCGGGCGAAATGCTTAGCGGCATTTTGTCTGTCTTTACGTTCAGAGTTCAAATTCTATCGAGGTCGAATTTGCCTTTCAATCTTTCGGGATCGATAAATTAAGTACCAGTTACGCACTTGGGTCGATATAATCGACTTAGTACCTTTGTCTGTCCCTTCTATGTTAAGCCCCTAGCAGCATTTCGTATGTCTTTACGTTCCTGAATTCAAATTCTATCGAGGTCGACTTTGTCTTTCATACTTTCGAGGTCGATAAATTAAGTACCAGTTGCGTACTGGATCGATCTAATCGAATGGCCCCCCTCCCTCCAAATTTCGTCTCTTGTGCCTAGAATAGAAAAGGATGTTCTAATTCACATAGATGCTATTGTTTGTATGTTTTGTTTCTGGTGTGGACCGAGCAATTCGTTGTAGTCTTCAGCTAAATAGTTCGTTGTTCCAGTCCACTCGGCTGTAAATGCGTTACCGCGAATGAAGGTGAAGGTTTTTGATCTCGGCAAATTATAAGCCATAGAAAACGGGCCAACCCTCCCTATATGTTTTAGAACTTGGGACAGTAATGTGCAGGGATTCATGATGATGATGATGACGATGATGACGATGATGGTGATGATGATGATAATGTGGTGATGATAATAATGATGGTGACGATATGAAAGTGATTCTACTGCTGCTGCTGATGATGATAATGATGATAATGACGACGACAATGATGATGATGATGATGACGACGACGACGACGACGACGACGACGATATTGATGATGGTATTGGTGATAATGATGATGATTTGAATTGTGGGGTTTAATTTTATTTTGCGGTGTCCATCTTATGTTTAATTTTTGCGTGATGTTGTTAAAGTGATAATGGAAATGAGTCTGATTTGTTGGCTCTTTGGAATCTCGTCTCTCTTGTGTGTGCGCGGGAGGTGGGGGTATAAATTGTAGCAACTGTCAGCGGAATATTTCTTCTCGACTCCAGGATAGCCGTTTGCCATGCGCATTTCTCCTCCTTCTTTTTTGTCCCTTAATGCCGAGATAGCGAATGCGGAGCCAGATAAAAGCTGTTTGATGAATGTATGTGAGTTATGTTGTTTCTGTTGTATTTCTCTCATTATGAAAGAGAGATAACTCCTCCGAGACTTCCTGGTTTGAAGATGGCCGTCATATTTGCTGTCATGATTGTTGTTTTTGTCTTTGTTCTTGATGTTGTTGCTGATGAGACCATTTTTATGACCATTGTTGCTACTGTTGCTGCTATGCTAATGCTGCTATTTCGATAGTTATTGCCGATGTTGCTGTTGTTATTGTTCTAGTGCTGAAGGTATACGCACAAACGGACTTTTAAATCCCCTTTTCTAACTGCAGAGATCTGTATGATGATGATGCTGCCGCGTGTGTGACACCTATCTCTCCTGTTCTTCTCTACAACGCATATCATATCTCCATTCTCCAAATAATTGACCCTAAAAAAACATAACATATTTTCAAGGATAAAGCACACCAGCAACTCTAATCTGGTGTCGAAAAAGATCTTTCTTACAGGTTTAGCTCGAGTAAATAATTTTCAACATGATCTTATCCATGCTTCACTAAATCCACTTTTGTGCTACTAATCCAGTCAGCCTTCTGTGATATCTGCAAACACCTTTCCTTGAATATTGTAGTCGTAACGACAGTAGGAGAATTGTTTCATTTGATATTGGCATGATTGTTGACAGAAATTCTACAGCCGCTATTTGCTGTTATATTTGTAACTACTGGCATATTCGCACTTGATTGGTTGCTGCTCAAAATGATAGTAGCGGCAAAGTATGATGTTAGCGTCGTTGTTATTAGTGTTGATACTATTGTTGTGATTGGTGTTGATGTCCGTGTTGTTGTTGTCCGCCATATTGTTCTTGGTTTTAGTTCTGTGATGATGATGGTTTGTTATTGTTAGTGCTATTCCTGTGGCCACCATAATAATCAGGTAGAACCGGAGGTGGTAGTTCTAATGTTGTTGTTTTTCTGGACTTTAGCACAATAATGGAATATTTTTTACCTAACTTAATGAAGTGGAATTACCTCCCCCACACACTCTCACCAATTTCCTCCCCTCCACTCATCTCGAGGCATCGCTTTGGAACTAGATATATATATATTTTTTAAATATTTTCCTAGATATATAAATATAGTTGTGCAAACCCCAAGGGCTTTAAAATCTAAACAAATCAGAACACCTTTGCCCTCATACTCACTTCGAAAACAAAATGTGCAACACAATCAAAATACAAGAACTGCCTAAAAGGGTAGTCTAATTGTTTTTTCTAACGTACGAAGATGTCAAAATTATATGGTGAACAAACTACCACCACCACTACTACTACAACTACCACTACTACTACTACTACTACTACTACTACTACTACTACTACTACTACTACTAATAATAATAATAATAATAATAATAATAATAATAATAATAATAATGATAATGATAATAATAATAATAATGATAATGATAATGATAATGATAGCTATTTTCATTAATCCTTTTTCTCTCTGTCTTCACTTTTTCTCTGTCATATGACTCTGTAAGTGAACAATCTGGTGTGTTTGTTTTAATGGCCTACCAATGTCATACAGTACGTTTCTCTGCCCTAGGTGTCAGGAAGACACTCGGCAAGAAATGGAAGCAGAATTGAGAGAAGATGCTTGTGAAAATATTGATAATAGCAACAATAATAATAACATGAATGATAATAATAAGAATCTTATCTTTATTTGCCACAAGAACCAAGCACAAAACAAAAGGTCAACAGAAAGGGATAGGGGGCTTAACACAAAATCACTTGTAAGCAATATAAAAACAAGAATAATTAAGAAAATATTCAGACAATAAAATTCCCCAAAATGGGAGCGTTCCAGCTAGAGAGAAAGAATGAGACCCCTTACGTCATGGTCAGCCCTTAATCCAATGGCATCTCACACAGGCATCCCTCTCTTCCTCATCCCTTCATGCCAACATGCGCATGTTTAAGCTAAGCCCATTTAGACATGTCATCCTCGTCACATTACTGCCACCTTTCAAGAAAAATACTGGGTGTGGAGATGTGAAACATCTCTTCCATCTAACTCAACCCTTGATTTTCTTTTCAAGTAAAACTTGCAAAGATCGACACGAGCTTCGCCGTAAAGAAGAGCGTCTGACTTCAGTCCCTTTGAACGTTGTCCACGACACTATCGCTTTCGTCATAGCCACCAGACTGAGGAAAACTTCCAGCCCTTCTGGTCAAAAGAAAGCAGTGGAGCGATCCTCATGATGCACTCGGCCGAAAACTGGACCTGCCCTACAGCTGGTAAATAAGTCTCCACAACTTAGCAATGGGCGGACACTGGACGAGTGCATGCCAAACATTTTCATCCCTCTACGTCCCTCTGAGAGCACCTCTATTCCTTTCGAGCTTATCTTGGATCGACAGATCCTCTGTAGCGCTGCCAGACCTGGGATTTCTGGAAATATACATAGGACCCGATTCCATGAATAATTTTCCGAAAGTCTTTTGGAAAAGACCGAAGAATTTCCTAAACTCCTCAGATATTTCCTAATATTCCTGGATTCCAAGCTATTCCCTGGGAACGTCATTGCTTTTGACCACCAGTATTCCTCCATAGAACTGCACGGTGGAACCTCCACCGACCTCATTACTCGACTCGCAGAGGGCTGTGAGCTCTTGGCGACTTTACGCTCCAAAAACTTGTCTTAGTCTGCACTTGATCCAGGACTGCAGCGACATCAATATGAGAAGCTGGTTGACAATTGGTGACTACACCTGCTCGCTGTCAAGGAATCGCTGGAGATATTGCAGCCTCAGCGCGTGGCTGCGAATCATTAACTACGACATGCCCTTCCTCCACGCATCAGCTGCTGACAACAAATGGCCCGTCTAAATAGCTGAACTCATTCCTTCGATAGAAAGCAAAACAGGACTCCAATTAGATGGGCAACAAAGAAGAGCAAGGGAAGAGGGTCAAGAGTCAATTTCGCCGCTAGTACGTCGGCCGTTATGACTTTCCTAAGTGCCTCTTTTAGCTGGTCACCGCCGGTTGTTGACAGTTGCTCCTGACGATTTCTGATGGATTAACTGGCCAACCCGGTCACTGAAAGCTTAACGCATCGTGAACGACGATTAGATCTTCCTGTAGCCGTGTCTATTTGTGGTCAGCGTAGTCGACGATTTTGAATTGTGGACAAAGTATGTCTCTTCTTTATTCTGGCCAACAGAATACTCTCTCTGGATATGATGTGAACGATCCTAGGCTGTTTTCCATGTCCACATTGGCGCGTTGGAAAAATATAGTTGGTATTTGTCAGCCAATAGGAAATATAAGAGCAGGCTTGTAACGCATTTATATCTCTATCGCTTATTGGCTAGCCACACACAGTCTAGGCTTGCGTCCAAGATAGCATTCCAAATCCCCGCGAGTACTAAACAGCGAAACATACCAAGGAAATTGTCCAAACGTTTAAAAATTCCGGCTGCCACACTCCAGTCTACCACATTCACCACATTCACTGACAAGACTTTGGTCGGCCCGAGATTATAGTAGGAGACACTTCCCGAAGGTGCCACGCAGTTGGAATGAACCCGGAACCATGTAGCTGGTAAGCAAACTACTTACCACACAGCCACTCATGCGCCTATCGGAGATAATTACAGAATGCTTCCGTGCTTTTCCGACATGAATATAACATTTATGTCCCTACAATCCTTCTCTCCGACCCATAGCAATTTTATATACATCTTCCTTAACAAACCACCTCTATTGTGCTACCAGTTGACTGTGATTTACTGATAACTGTTTCTAGTTTCACCTTTTTTTAAAATTTCACCTCTTACTTGTATTTCACTGTTAATTGTATTGCTAGTTAACTGTATTAGCAGGTGAATAACTCATTAACTTGGCTGGTCACTTTATTCCATCCTCGATATTTTAACCCCCAAAACACACCGTTATATCATGCTCTGGATCTGCAGTGACCACATCCTCTCACACGGCGGCCAGAGTCCCCCCTTTTCTATTTTTAGGACACACTGGACACCTCATTCTAATTTTTAGTAGAAGTGCGTCAATTTTTGCCTCCTAATTTCTTAGATGTTAAATTCCTCAGGCATGGTTATGCATTCTTTTCTGACGCATGGTTGCCACTCTCTTCTTTAATCAAATTAATTTAATGTAGAAATCAGCATTCGATTAGGAATGCTAAGAATTTTTTTTTTTAACTCTCACTGATGTAATTTACGATGTATTTATTTAGCAAATTTGCGAGTTTTTGTTGATGTTTTCTTCATGGTGGCTTTGTTGCTGCCAAAGGTCTCGATAGAATTGTTCACACCAGCGCCACTGTCCATTGAAGTATCATAATCTGCTACTTTATGTCCGTATAATTTTTTATTTTTTGTTATACGTCCCAGTAATAATCACTTTCCAAATTTTCATCCGGTAGGCGTTTTCCGAAGAAAAATTACGTTCAAAAGTTTAATTTGTTCTAGACCAAGGGAAAATATCTAAAATACTATATTACCAAGGTCTACAAGAGACAGCAAAACAAAGAAAGTAAATACCTATTGCTCAAGAGAATGATCAGATTGTAAATTAAGACGAAACCAATCTCTAACTCGCTTTGTTGGGGCTCAATTTATCTCTACTACTACTGCTACTACTACTACTACTACTACTACTACTACTACTACTACTACTACGACTACTACTACTACTAAAACTGGTGTTGCTACTCGCAACTACTATTTCTACAAATAAATATCAAGATGATGATGCTCAAGATGATGATGATGATGATGAAGTTGATGATGATGAAGTTGATGATAACGAAGATGATGATGACGAAGATGATGATGACGACAATAATGATGATGATGATGATGATGATGATGATGATGATGATGATGATGATATTAATAATAATCCTTTCCATTATAGGTACAATGTCTGAAATTTTGTGGAGGGGCTAATCGTCGATCGCAGTGATTAAATGATACTCATTTCATTTACCCCGAAAGGTTAAAAAGTAAATTCGACCTCGTCAAAATTTAATATGTTAAATGTAAAGGCGGACGAAATTCCGCTAAGCATTTTATGCGATGTGCTTAATGATTCTGTTTACTCTGCCGGGATAAACAGGCAATGGAACACATTCTGAGTTCTTGCAGAGTAACACCAGCCCATGAAAGATTTACGCGGAGGCGCAATCAAATGCTTCAGGAGATTGCACATGTAATAAATATTGCACGAGTAAAATCCAGAATCTCCAACAACGTTCTACATGGCAGGATGCAGTAAGTCAGGACCAGGAAGAGATATGTCAAATGGTGTGCCGGAATGGCGTCTTCTGCTTGGCGCGGAAAACCGAGCGTGCTCAGCAGACCGCTCAGCTGCTAATGAACCTAGTATCGTATAAATGAGGGATCTAATGAAGATAAAGCATGGTGTTCTTTGTAGGGATTACAGAAAATGATTTGATATTTTACTAGTCTTTTATATACGGGTCACACAACATAAGGAAAGCTTTTTCGATACTATTAAAATACATCAACTGTGACCTGTCAGAGTGGAAAACAAAGTCTTGATGAGCACGTATCAAATTGTCCGTTGCGATTAAAAGTACTGGCGGCGAGGAGATCTTGGCGACGACCCAACAGAGTGGACGTAAGTATAGATGGTCTTAAATGAACCAAATTTTTCTATATGAATGACCTCAAGTTGTGCACTGCATAATTCAACCATCAAAGCATTAAAGAAAAGACAGATTGAGAAGAGTAATGGGTATGAGATTTGAATTTATCGCCAATGCTGTGTTGAGAAAATATAAAGGAAAACACTGATTATCATGATAGAATGACAATAACAGAAACAATGAGAGAAATAGAGAAAATGACAAACCTAGAGATATTGAGGAACCATGTACGTGATAGATGTCGACAGGAATGAAAGACAGAGTAATATGGAGGCCATATATAATTGCAAAACTATAAAGGAATAAACTTTAGCAAAGATAAGTTGTAGTTTTTGGACTGGTTGCTGAGCCTATGAGCAGGATGTGATATAAAAAGAGATAATTAGAAAATTAAAGGTTTCATTCGACGTATAGTACGTAAACACTATGTTTCTCACAAATACTAGAATGTAATAGATTTATTCAACTGGAAACTTTTATAAAATAACCATTAAAAGACTACAATTTATCTGTCAAAAACCTTATACAAAAAATTACATGATGAGAATACAATAAATTGAATGTTTTTATTTTTGTTTTGTACTTTATTCAAGGCTAGCAGAAAATGCAAATCAACCACTGAAACGACAACGCCAAATGAAACTAAACAACTGATACAATGATAACGTATAAACAACTGATTAACTGAAAAGAAACCTTAGAAGGTGGTGCACTGAGTACACTAACCTACATGGAAAATAGACTATAAATTAGCAGTGTAAGAGAACCAAAAATCATAACAGCAGAAATGAAATAGAATATGTGCAATCAGAACTTCAGAATTCTTGGCTCCAAAAACCATAACAGCAGAAATGAAATGCAAGATGTACAATCAGAACTTAAGAATTCTTGGCTGCAGTACGCCAACAATGCATTCCATACGAGGAACTGCGAAGTTCACATAATGATTGTAAAAAAAAATGGCTTATCTGCCGCATGTGTGGCGTAGGAGAAGAGACAAGAAACCACGTCTTTTGCTTTACTTTTTCTCGCTATTCAGGTTTAGCGAACGAATAACCCATACGCCTTAGTTACGAATTATTCTGAAATTATAGTCACTGTTAAAGCATAATCAAAGACGACAGAAAAACGGTGATAATAGTCAGACGCTGGAAAAATTTTCGGAGAATCATTAAGGAGGCATATTCTGAGAGGCATATTCTGCTAATCCACGCAGATTAAGATATTAAGTTAAATCGGATGGATAATGTAGACAAGGTGTACTAAGAAAGGACTCAGCTCCTAAACGGAGATCCATTTCCCAACAGGCGATGATGTATTCCTGAAAGAGATTAACGTTTGTGTCCATATATAGAGACCTCAAAATAGAGAAAACCACAATGCGAGAAATGAAAAGGAAAATCAAATACAATGATAATGTATAAATTGAAAGAATTAAAAGAACATGCAGGAAATTACATAACCAAAGCCACTGATCTTCACAAATATGAACATCAAACAAAAAGTAGGAATACTAGATGCTGCAAACATATTAGGAAGAATGCTGACACTGAATCAGACATTATAAAATCAAAACAAAACACTGTACATAACAAAGGTGCAGAGAGCAGCGGTCGGTTGATCAGTGAAAGCACGCAATAAAGCTGATGCTACTAAAAAATCATAATACCAATAACATACTGATCAAAACTAAATCAAACGAAACACAAAAGGAAAACAATACAATGAATGTCTGATTGATTTCATTACTTCACTGACAAAGGGAATAAATGAGACAATGTTGCCAACTTGGTGCAGAATATTGACTGAAGAATTGTGATTGTACACAGCTCACACACACGCAAACACAGACACACACACATGCACACAAGCACTCACACACGTATATATGTATGTATATGTATATATACACATGTATATACAGATATACAATATATATATATGGGTGGGCGTATATATATATATATATATATATATATACATACAAATATGTACAACAGCATGCATACACGTATATATATATGTATGCATATATATATATACAAGTATATATATATACACACGTATATGTATATATGTGTGTGTGTGGTTGTGTATGTTTCTATATATATATATATATATATATATATATATATATATATATATATATATATACATGCATACATATATGTATTTATATATGTATACATACATGCATATATATATATGTATATATATATAATATATATAGGTAAATAAACATATATATATATACAAATGTATATATATATATATATATATATATATATATATATATATATATATATGTGTGTGTGTGTGTGTGTGTGTGTGTGTGTATGTGTGTGTGTATGTGTGTGTGTGTATGTATGTATACCTACATGTGTAAACATGAGTGGGTTGGCGTGTTTTTGTGTGTATGTGTGTTATTATTATAGCAATCGGTAATTTTAGATTGGAAATTAGGTTTACTCATGATTCCTTCAATGATGAAAAGGCACTTGAATTTTTAACGCGGTCGTTATGGAGACAATATATTGCTCAGAAATTGGAAATCAAAAGCTACATTATAAAAGACAAATTATATATTGTATTTACCTGTAGATATATCTTGATTAGATCAGTTTTATGGTTAGAAAATATTGAGCCGCTTCAGTTGTACAAATCACCTCATTATACTGATAAAGATATAATAATAACAACACGCACCAGCACGCAGTCACAGACACACAGAGAAATACACACTCACATAAACACACGCCCACGCTATATATGTGTCTGTGTGTGTGTGCGTATGTGTATATAAAATTATAAAAATGTAACATCTATTTATGAATACTATAATTAATATGATTAGTATAATAATAATAATAATAATAATAATAATAATAATAATAATAATAATAATAATAATAATAATAATAACAATGATCATAATAATAAGTGGGTTGGCGTCAAATTACAACTAAAGGAACCTTGTGATTGTCATGAACATAAATGGTGTTGCTGTAGTTCGTTATACTGGATCCATCCTGCAATGGATACGAGCGGAGATTAACCAAATCGATCGCACTTCTCGAAAGAGAATGACAATGCCTAGTGCCTTCCAGCCTAACGCGAATGTACAGAAGCTCTACATGAAAAGGTGTAAGGGTGGACTTGGACTGAATAGCGTACGGAGTACATCAACAGTCAGAGAAAGAACGTGGCAGCATATTTGGTTCAATACGACCGATCTGAAGAAACATCTGGAAACTTTCGAAGTACCGTACAATCCAGGTACATTGCAAAAATCGGCATTACTTGGAACTGCACCCGTATTACGGAAAGTACAGTATGTCTGAGATTGTCACTTGACAGTACAAACCCCTGGTGGACACAATATCTTCAACCAACAACACCATGATAATAGATAATGTGTGACGTCTTTAATAATAATAATTGTTGTTGTTGGCACTCCGTCGCTTACGACGCTGAGGCTTCCAGTTGATCCGATCAACGGAACAGCCTGCTCGTGAAATTAACGTGCAAGTGGCTGAGCACTCCACAGACACGTGTACCCTTAACGTAGTTCTCGAGGATATTCAACGTGATACAGTGTGACAAGGCTGACCCTTTGAATTACAGGCACAACAGAAACAGGAAGTAAGAGTGAGAGAAAGTTGTGGTGAAAGAGTACAGCAGGGTTCGCCACGATCCCCTGCCGGAGCCTTGTGGAGCTTTAGGTGTTTTCGCTCAATAAACACTCACAACGCCCGGTCTGGGAATCGAAACCGCGATCCTATGACCGCGAGGCCGCTGCCCTAACCACTGGGCCATTGCGCCTCTACAATAATAATAATAATAATAATAATAATAATAATAATAATAATAATAATAATAATAATAATAATAAACGCCCGGATGCAGTACCAGGCATTGGTTCTCATGGCTTCTGATCTTAACTGTTTGGAAGTGTTATCATGTACATTGTTTTGTCGTGGTATAAAAGATGGGCTACAGCAAATATTCTACTTAATACCACACATTTGCTTGTCAGTTGTTTGACCTTAACCAGTTGAGCATATCCCTTGATGGCTGACGATATGTGCATCTCTGATTACGGGTAGAAGTAGTCGGGGAGCATCATAGCCATGTGTTAAGAGGAATTCTTTGGGGTTTGAATAATTCACCTTTGGAAACATGGGTGTTTTGCTCAACATCCTTAAACAAACCTTATTCAGCGACCTTTTGACTTTTTGTCGTTGAAAATGTCATCGACGTCTTTATTTGTGTTCTTGTTTTCCTGCAGCCACAATTTAAACCTGATAGGGCGAACCAAGGTTTAAATATTCTCCGAGCTTGACTATCCCGTTTTGTTTGTTCATATGTATCTGAAATACTTCATGTAACGTGCTCTTTCGTTTAAAACTTTACTTGGTGAGTTAAAGGCAATTTTACAGCTACGTCTTGTAGTTAGGGCATCAAACTAAGGATCAATATTTCGCTCTTCAGAGTTAGTATGTATGATCATAATAACTATTGACATGCGTTGTGTGAAAGTATACGTCAGTTAACTTCACGATATTGTTAACAATGCTATTGAAATACACAAACTTTGAAAGGGTAATATAAATCTAATTTTAAAAGGACTGTGTTGCTGGACAGAATTAACATCTCCAGATATTGACATACATATTTTTCGTTTCTAATGTTGTATACATTATGTTTGTTGAGTATATTCCTTAAAAAAAAACAAAAAAAAAAGAATTGCGAACCCCTATTTCTTAAATACAATATTATAGTGACTGAATCCATATTAAAAAAAAAATATTTATAACATGGATTGTTGAGCAATCGATTATTTTTAATCTTCGCAACAGTGAGCAATATGGCGTGTGTGTTCAAAGCTTTGTTCAAAAGGTATTTCGTATCACGTTAACACCATGCATACCTAAATACTTCTTAACGCTAATACACAAATATCCTTCTATGCAAGAAGATAAATAATAAAAATATTCAGAGTACAATGCATAAATCATTTCTGTGTACCACAAGTTTTAGCAAAGTGATAAATAAAAGTAGCATAAGCCACTGTATAAACTGCTGTAGTTGAGACAACCATAAATGTGAAATTAAAGTTTTACGACCTCATGACTGACAATACCGGAACCATAAACCACCAACCGATATACAAAAACTAGTTCTATAACATTACATCATACTTACGCACGTGTGAAGGTAGCTTCAAGAGCCACTACGCAAACTATAAATCTGAAGAAGTAACGTCATGGAACCAACATAAGAACGCATTGAGAATTCCAACATCAGATGGGTAATGAAAAAAAAAAACTGACTACGTTTGAATGTCACATGGTAATGCAATCTCTGCACTGCTAAATCCCTGACTAAATCTATAAACCTTGTACGCAGTGATTTCATAAAAATATATAAAACTAATGTGAACACAAGACCAACCAAAAAACCTAGGGACGCCGTAGAAATATCGCCAGGTTTGGAGATTGGTTTATTTCCATACTTGAAGTTGTTCGAAAACAATTACTGTAAGTGTCTGAACGTAATTATACTCACATACATATATCCATCTATCTATACATTCATCCATATATACGTACGAATGCAAGTACAAACATAAGCGGAACAGTAAAAATATGCAAGACTTTACTCGTGTTAAAAGTGTGGCGTTGATTTTTATTATCAAAATTCCAAACGTGGAGCTTTATATTTCTGTTAGAATTACTTGATGTCTCCTTCATTGAGAAGACTTCTTCAAATAATAATAATCAGAACATGCATACTCTCACACCCCCACTCCACACACCCATGTATTCGCGTGTATTTAATGCTAAGGATCATACCGTTAAATATACGATAAATTACTCAATACTTGAAGAATTAAATTAAGATAATTTTTACTGCTGGTTGTTTAATAGCTAATTGTGTATCTTAATCCACATTTTTCAATGTAATTTCAATGCATATTTATTTGTTGCTGGGGAGCTAGGCACTGAAGAAATGGTTCAGTGTTAAGTGACAAAAGAAATAAATATAAACATCTGTCTTATATGATATAGATCTTTCCACCCGTGAACAATCGTGACACTGATAAACTCGCCAACATACTGAAACAGCCTACAGCGTCATGCACAAACTAGCAGCTATACCAGCCTATGGCCCATACATGTGTATTCATATATAATAGGTTTAAGATTCTTTACACTATATTCATTTATAGCAGAACTTCGTAACATTCCAAATGTTACATTCCCATAAACTACAAGGTTACCACCTGAGTAAAGCAATTTGCTGTAATTTACCGAATAGAACTCCCCAGACCAAGTAAATATTACATAGCTTTCAATTTTACAGCCAGTCAAACACGTAGACGCCTTACTCCAATAAAATTTCAACAAAGTAGTAATTTTAAATTGAATATACGTACAGAAAGTAAAGTGCACAACAAATTTAAAGCAACGTTAAATCAGGTGTACCTCAATGTCATTCAAGAATATCGGAGATAAAGATTCAAATATAGCTTAAATCAATTTGATATTGTCGAGTCCTGCCCATCAATTTTCTATAGATATTCTTGTGGAATATTTATAAAATTTACAGTAGATATGAACTTTCTCGGATGTCTATCTATCGTCATACATAGATATATTGTTGATAGTTAATAAAACTTTGCAATAATAGAAATAACTTAGATAGAAGTGGCTTTAGTGATAAGCATAAATACATTGAGGAACCTACATTGAACTATGCTAAATTGAGAAAGAAGAGCATAAACTTTTACAAATCTAAACTAAATAATACCATACATATATCAACTATCTACTTTCCACTGATTAATTCGTACTTTCTCTTATCACATTGATTCCACGCAGCTTCAATAAAAGTTTAGCTATATGAGCAATATAATAACGTGAATTTCTAACGACATGCTGATAAAACAACTTGTACACTAACAGTTTCCATCAGGGTTGAAGTTTTCTTTGGAAGAAAGTAATATAGAAAGTCTACGTAAACTTTTGTTAATTGTACAATGTCGAGATGCAATGGGTTGAAGCGAGAACGGTTTTAAAACTGGAGAGAAAATATAACACAGACATTTTTTTAGGAGTAGATTAATTCAAAATACATAAGAATTTCTGAAAACATAAGATAAAATAAAGCATACGCAGTAAAAGGAGAAAATAAAAAGATAGCTGCCTATGTCACACCTGATCAATAACGAAAATGAACATCACAAGCCGTGATGATGTGAAGAAACTGAGAGAAGAGCTCTTTTCTAGGAGCGAAATATTATTTCCGATTTGTTTTCGTGCATTTTATAAAACCTCGTAAGTTTCAGGTATATTTCCCTTCAAACAGATTAAATATTCTTTTCTACTCTAGGCACAAAGCTCGAAATTTTTGGGGAGGGGGTCCAGTCAATTAGACCGACCCAGGGTACGCAACTGGTACTTAATTTATCGACCCCGAAAGGACGAAAGGCAAAGTCAACCTCAGTGGGATTTGAACCCAGAACGTAAGGGCAGACGAAAGTCCGTTAAGCATTTAACCCGGTGTGCTAACATTTCTGCCAGCTCGTCGCCTTAAACAGACTAAATATTACATGAGCTCTACTGTACTGTAAATTTCCTTCATCACAAGGTAAGCCTAAATAGTGTACTCTAAACAGTGGCTTAGATGGATTAATCTACAAAGTTTAATCTGCAAAGCTTCCTTTGTTATGTCTCAAGCTACTGTTATCTAGCACCTTAGGATGATCTCTACGCAACCGCTACACAACTGCTACTCGACTGCTACTCAACACTCCTACCACGACCAGACTACCTCTACTTATATGTCTTGGGAGATTCGAAAAATTCACCGAGCTACGTTTCCGTCGTCGTTGATCGAAACGCCATGGAAACTGTTGGAGTGCGATAAAAAAAAATGCAATAATCTGAAGAGAATATATTAGAAGAATACAGTAGACGTGTTAGAACGTCCAAATCAACTTCTTGAATAGCATTTCGGTCAAATAAGTGATGTCGGGCGAGTGTTGTCGCGAGGGAGAAATGCACTCAGTCGCCGGTCGAGTCGTTTCACCGAGTGATGATGACTGTGGATAATATCGGGACAGCAACACATCTGCTGAGCTAAGGCCCTTGTGGATTGGTGCCAGTCTTTCTTCAACCGATCCGCATTGAACTTAACAAATTGGCTGAAATACGAACAGAGCATGAGATCGAAGTTCTTCTCTTCCAAGGATGAACACCGCTGGGTGTTCGTGCTAAATTTGACAATATATTATGTCTTCTTTTTCAACAACAGCTTGATGCATTGGTGAACAGTCAACGGTGTTGAAGAGCAGAAATATTAGAGTTGTAGGTCAAACAACGTTACCTGACATGGATGAATGGAAGCCATCGGAATATTGGAAAAGAGTATTTGGTTGCGGGTGCTCAATACTCAGTGAGCATTGTAAATGATCTTAGACGTCACATGGACAGTGGAGACAGAGACAACGAAGCCGAGGGCAACATTAAGGGACATAAGAGGCGTTGTGACTTCGTCTGCATGCTTAAATACATCCCTACACTTTTGAACATGGCCTTAGGCTCAATTCAGATGTCAATTGGAAAATTTAGATGGTAATGGAAACGATTGCTGCAAAAGGACATACATGAAGTAGTAGGATTTCACTCCGTGTTATACCCCCGGAAAAGCCGTAAGTGGTGGCGGAAGGATTTCTACAAAATTAACAACCCCTCCTAATTTCTCTCTTGTAATCCTATGGATCACTATGTGTGTGGTGCGTTTGCGAAATACACCTGCCGTTCTGCATGTACCGTGAAGGCCAAGCCAGTTGCTAAGATCAAGATGTTCAAATGTCTTCTCTAGTCCATAATGAAGAATGCATGCGCCATATTCCAAACCATCTTAAGACTATGGTGGAAGGTGAGACCATGGTTGACCGTAGTGCTTTGCGTATGCTATTATTTCCCAGCCATAATCTCTTTCATACTTTTTCATGTTCCAAAATGATTATATTTTTGGACGGGATTTTGTCTTCTTCTCCCTTTATCCAGACAATCACATTTAGCGCGAACACTCTGAATTTCTATGCAGTTTCCTTTCAGTAACTTCTCTCTAACCAGCGCACATGTTTCTATTGGCTTTAGAAGCTTTGGAACTTTGATCGAAAGCGAAGAGAAGCAGGTGTAGAAAATGCTCTTTTTTCCTATTTAGCACTCCATCATCATGAGTTTGAAAAGAAGAAATATTTATTCAATTCTGGAACGCCATAAAGAACGGCCGTAAAGGAAGAATGGCGCTACAAAATACCATAAAACGTTACGATAAAAATATTTTTTGTGTGGTTCTGCAAGCTGTAAGCAGGAATGAAGCTTTATTTTTCAACCTTATTACGACGTGAGCATTTCATACATAAAAAGAAAACACGTTATGAATAACAGAATTTGTTAAGGGATTTGTTTGAAATTTATGGTTAATTAAACCCATTTTTCATGTTTCTATTTAGTACACTACATTTCGATTTTGATCATCTGCATATATACTTATTCCCAGAATGATTATGAACGTAGAATCTTCCTTGCTAATGCAAAATTTTAACAGACGTAACTACACCGACGACACAAGTTATGTATTAGAAAAAAAAAAGGCTGAAGGAAGCATTCAGCATAAAATAGAATATGACAGATGGGTTAATAATCCGAAAAATCAGAAACTACTCTAGCAGTATCATATATAAGAAATATAAATATGAAATTCTTAAAGTGATATTTGTTGGTTTCATATAATGGTGGTTTTACTCTGAATAAACTGAATATAAAAGAAAAATGTAATATGAATGATGAAATCTCTAAACAATTGTGATAGACCTGTATATTAGAGTGTCAATGATGTAGAAGAACACCCTTTGAGTTACTATAAAATATATAGATTGCCTCTTCAATAAAAGCCACTTTGACGAAATGACATAAAATGTTTATCAGTTATGAAACTTTCTCAAGCACTTTGGAAAATCTAGGTAAAAATTATGCAGAAATACAGTCAGTTGTTCATTTTTGAACAGCAAAACTAAAAGATTTTCTTTAGAATATCACTTGTATAGAGAGATTGCATGATACAGATAAGATGATTAAAAAACAAAACAAAAATAAGTAGAGAAAACGTCTTTTCTAAGAAGAGGTAGGATGGGAAACGAAAAGAAAAAAAATATCGAGGTGTATGAGAGTGATTTCTATAGCTTCAAATATTGGCTTACGAATATAAAAGAGATAGAAAAATGGTTGCCAATCAATGAGAAATGTAAATTATGATATTAAAAAATATTATTGTCCACAAACTTATGGACAGAATCAAGAAATATATAGATGTGGTACTATGAAATGAGGTAGTCAGCAATTTTGTTTTTGACATAACTGAGACGGCAATGAATTATATATGCATGTATGCATGTAGGTATGTATATGTGCGTGTGAAGATATATACATACATATATATACATACATACATATATATATATATATATATATATATATATATATATATATATATATATATATATATATATATATATATATATATATATATATATATATATATATATATATATATGAGTATGTATACGTGACTACAGGATTTCTGTAGACGCACAGGCGTAGATGTATAAAAAGGACGAAATTATACTTGTGCATATTTTCAATTTTCATACATACATATATTTTATATTATTTGAATGTGTGAATGTATGATGTCTGAGCTTCGGATTGTAGAGACATGATTAATCTTTTCCTATAGACTGCCAAGAAAGGAATAACCAGCTAGTCAGCATATTTTATTTAATGTCTTTACAAATAACTCTTCAACAATTGCGAAACAAACCATATAATGCATTACAAATTTCATTGGTGATTTCCCCCCCTCCATTTCTTATATTGGAAGCAAAGCAATATAATATGGTTCCCTATTGTGTTTTTTTTTTTTTGTAATTTGTATTTCCATTTTTATATGTCCCGGAATGAATTTACTTATTTTCCCTTATGTCTATGGCTTTCTCTGTGAAAAGGAAAATTGCATAGTACATTCACGCACAAGCAACCACATGCACACACACACACACACACACACACACACACACACACACACACGACCCCCAACACACACGCTCACAGAAACAGACACACACATAATCACACATAGCTATACACACACACAGAACACACACAGAACCACACACACATAACTACACACATACACCCACAACCTCCCTCACACAAACACAAAAAACACACACACAAAACTGCCCACATACACACACACATAACCACAAACACACAAACATACACACACAACAACCCCCACGCAACCCCACCCCACCCACATACACAGAACGACACACGCACAACCATCCACATACACACACATAACACACACACAGAACAACGCACACACATAACCACACATATACCCCACACACAAAATCACACACACACACATAACCACACATGTACCCCCCCTACACACACAGAACCACAAACACACACAGAACCACACACACATACAACCACCCACACATAACAACACACACACGCACACAAAATATTAAAACAACAGAAGAGGCATACACGTATGAACAAATTAACTTACCATATCTATTTGAAGTAGAAAGGGATTTTATGCAAGATGCATATTTTATTCAGCAAACTAAGTCTTTAACAGTTTTTATTCCCAACAGCAGGCCATTTCGTGGTTAATGCATTTGGAAAAATTATGAACATAGAAATTTCCATTACCTGGACTGCTTCACCCATCCACACCCATCGCCATACACACCAAAGATATAATAACTTTATAATGAAGCCATTATAATGAAGCTAAATTACTCTCACAATGCCGATGGAGGGATTAATTTAATAAAACAAAATCAACTATATAATGGTAAGAGAGTTAAAACTCCGACAGCAAGAAAAATGTTGGTCTTCCATATTTCTGAAAAGAAATATGACGTTAAAAAGAACATTTCGTGAATTCTTTTATGACTTCATTTTTTTTACAGTTCTCATAAATTTTCTCAATGCATCACCAAATAAAGAAAAAAGGCCAGTGTTATGAGACCTGCAAGTTTCGAGAATCCATTTTTACATTTTATGACCTGGTTACCAGGTTTTCCATTGTATGGGCAAGTTTCAAAATGTTGCCCTTTTCTGCTGTCTTCACAACCAGAAAGATGTTTCCGAAAGGATTTGACGAGTTTCTATGACAATTAATCTTTCCTCTACTTCTTTCTTTACTCGCACGCACAGGCATTTTCATAGTATGTGAGTGTTTTAAATAAATAATGCGTTTAATACGATGCATTCTATTGTCTTGTGTCCAAAGACAGTACAAGCACAACTTAATATAACTTCGTTGTTTCTCATACAAAGGGAAACTGTTCGACGGATTGACAGGTGGACAGACAATCGGCGTCAGAAAGACAAACATTCCAATGGGAATAAGGAGATAAGTGAGGGGTGATTTTACGTGGAGGTGGGGGCGATATAAGTTATAGCAGGAATAAATTTATTGATGGTGATGGCGATAGTGTGCAAAAATATGAAAAAGATGTTCTGATGTTTGTAATAACATTGATGATGATAATGGAAAGAGCGACTGAGAAGTCGTTGTTGTTAACGGAGGTGTTGCTGATTGCGAAAATAACAGACAGAGCTGAAAGGATAACGTCGACAGTTTGTGACGGTGATGGAAATAATGATGATGATCATGGTAGTGGTGGTAGTGGTGGTGGTGGTGGTTGCAATGATGATGATGATGGTGATAATGGTGATGATGGTGATGGTGATGATGATGATGACGATGTTTTTTATGATGAAGTCGATGAGGGTAGTTGTGGTGGTGGTGGTGGTGGTGGTGGTGGTGGTGACCATGATGACGATATTGATGATGATATTATGAAGATGAGGATGATGATGATGATGATGACGATGCGCTTATGATGACACACTGGTAGTGTTTAGAGATAGTGTATGAGTGTTTCGATAAGGCTGGACAAGTGATGATGTGACTCGGATCACAAGATGCTGATAAGAATGAATATAAATTGATTTAGTTACAAATGTTGTTGTTGTTGTCGTTGTGGTGGTGGTGGCGGCGGCAATAATGGTAAACGCGATGCCGATATCATTGATATTAGTGATAGTATTAATACAATGATCATTGCCATTTTCATCACGTTTTCTTAACTATAATTTCTATCATTGCCATAACTGTCCAATCTCTCCCATCTTGTGCACTCGACTATCTTTCTCATTATCTCTATCATCGCCACTCTCATCAACATCGCCACAACCACCGTAGGCAACATCATCTTGATTACATCCTTACATCTATTGGTCGGTCTATATTTCTGAACATTTAATTGTCCATTAATCCATCTATCTGTCAACAGACAACGGATTACATCGTTTTACTAATGAGACTCCAGAGGATCTTCAGACGAATCAAAACGTCTATTATTGAACTCTTTTTTCCAAAAATGATATTGATACTCAGACCAAATAATTTTGTAATTCTAAGCAGCCTAATAATGTGCTTGTGACGCCAAATCAGACTCACCACCCCAAGCTGCTCTTGCGGCAAAATTTTGAAATAATGATAATTATTATTATTATTAACTTAGTCGTTGTTGTTGTTGTAGTTGTTGTTGTAGTTGTCGTTTCTGTGGTAGTGGTCGCTGTTAATGTTGTTGTTGCTTTTCTAATTCGAATGGTTTCAATTGTGTTTCCTGTCTAAACCACATGACCATTTGGAAACCTCTCTGCTTTTGTTACATGTAAGGTTTTACTTTTTACTTTCTCTCTTCCATTGTGGTGTCGGTAATCTGCTTAGAACATCTGCCATGACCTGCAGTTCTTCTCCGTATGTTTTTTGTTCTAGTAAGTTCCAAAGATTTAGTTTTTTTTTTTACAGAATGTATTTTCTCCAGAATTTGTGAGAAACTTATTCTTTTAGGCTTTCTTCACTTATGTCAATGCCCAAAACCTGACCATTTTTTTGGCAGATGTCTTTTGTTGAT
This sequence comes from Octopus bimaculoides, assembly GCF_046866305.1. Taxonomy (NCBI): domain Eukaryota; kingdom Metazoa; phylum Mollusca; class Cephalopoda; order Octopoda; family Octopodidae; genus Octopus; species Octopus bimaculoides. The sequence goes on along the minus strand of NC_142930.1, from coordinate 119,600,206 downwards.
AAATTCATCGGCTTCATGTACAGATATATTACTTTCTGGCAAGAATGATACTTTATCTTGGTGACACAAGAAATGTTGCCGATTGATGTAAGCAATATCCTTTCCTTTATATGCCTGATCTCCAGCTGAGTCAAATGGCATATTGAAGAATATCGCACTTCCTTTATTACCTGCTAGTTTATATCACCATTTTTCTTTCCATTTCCAAATACTAGTACGTGGTTAAGAGTAGATTACCTGAGAAAATGCCATCTATTACCTCTTTCCAGTCTCCATATATATATATATATATATATATATATATATATATATATCTTATATGTAATATGATATAATGAAACAACGTTTGTGTGTGTGTGCGTATGTTGCTTATGGATTCAAAAACTGAGTCGCCCATTGAAGTATGTTTTTTGTACAACTCTTTTTCACTATAAGTAATCTCGAAAAAGGCGTCAGGTCGCACAAATTTTAGGTCTCTAGGTGAGGGAGACAACTCTGCCTCCACAATATTTATACCTTATATAGAGTATAAGGAAAATATGCTTAAAATACATGGAGTTTTACCAGGGAATGAAACTTCGATGATATACCGTCAACTTTAATAGTATTATTTAAGAGATAATCTTTCAATGAGAAATATGGCGTCATTTCAGATAATTATAGTAATAAATTATAAATAGTTAGCACTGGAAACATTTTTGTGTATAACTTTACGTTTGAATGTACGCTTGCTTCAGTATTAACTCATGGGATCATATTTTGTTTTTATACAACGATACGCCTGTCCTGTTTCGGAACGCTATTCTGTGTACGAGTTTAGAAGCATTTACGATATTCATTGCTACTGTTCTCATTCTTTTTGTGTCGAGCATTTTTATTTACTCCTAAGTTCATTAATTCCTAGATATTTTAAGAATTATTGGTTCAGCTAATTCTTTTAAGGTTGATTTCGCACATTTTGCACAATCAGTTCATTCAATGTCTACACCAATGTTTCCCGTTGATTTATTATATGAACTGTACAAGTTAGTAACCTATACAATACGGTTGCTTTCCGTGCACACTTGTGCTTAACATGGTAAAGATGTGAACGCAAGACAAAGGACATAGACCAAACACTTCCTTCGAATGCGCCATTTTCAATAGGGATTGGATTGATTCTCGTAATTCTTTCTTTAATTTGAATTGAATTTGTCTAATTTCTACTGCTTATTGTTATTAGTGGTTTAATTTATCTCGTTGCTATTGTCTCTACATTTCTTATGGCTATTGTTTCTAGAATTCCCGCGTGGAGAAAACTGCAAAAAGATTTGTGTTAGTCGAACTATGCCATGCCTAAACTGACGTTTCTCAATATACAGTCTTCGGATAATGTTCTTAAATATTAATCAATCACCGAAAACAATATCAATCGTTGCTGCATTCCTTCTGTTCTTAATTTGTTTTCTTTTAAAAAATTTAGCTTTAGAAATTTATCCATCGGTGAGAGTAGAGTACTAGTATGCAAGCATTTTAGGTTGTAATCATTGCCGAATTTTATTCATTCATCTTGTGAATACTATTCTCCCAGTAATATTCCATCAAACTCTACTCCACTCATGATAAAGTTATTGAATTACATTAAGTATCAAGAAATGGTGATATTTGACTAATATAATATAAACAACGAAATGCTAAAACGTTACGGCTAACGCAAATATACCCTACATTCAAAACAAATGTCGTTTTCAAACACAATTTGTGATAAACGGCTTTTATATTATTGCTACTACTACTATTATTATTGTTGTTGTGGTGGTGGTTTAGACGAGAGAGAGGGAATGAGAGAGAGAGAGAGAAAGTAAAGACAGAGCAAGAAGGAGAGAAATAAAACTATACGATCAGCTGAATCAACCAGAGTACAGAATGGTTTTAAATTTTGGCACAAAGCCAGTAATTTTAAAGGGAGGAGCTAAGTCGATTAGATCGATCCTAGTGCTCAGCAGACACTTATAAAGTCGATCCCCGAAAGGATGAAAGGCAAAATCAAACCTCGGCGGAAGTTGAACTCTAAATGTAATGAGTCGGATGAAATGCCGAACAAGTGCAGATAACTCTTTTTATTTCATGAATAGCGGAGTGATTCTATATAGGATTTCGAATTTATAGATAGCAAAATTAAATTTGGGTTTCCCTAATCAGTGGACTTTGGACCATTGTTCAGGCCATGAATCATTTGGTTACGAGCAGCACAGAAGGAATAAATTTATGAATTCTATTTCTTCCTTGTTGACTATTTCAGTCAGTTTGTGTATGCATCACGTTCATATGTTTTGTATATATGCAAAAATAATAAAATTGTATTTTATGCACTTTATTGTGTTGTGTTTTGCTCGTTTTTCCGTGGTCAGTGGAGAAATCGCCATGCATAAAATAGGGCCTTGGGTATGACTACCCTACACTTTCAAGTTATCGCCATATATAACACTCACCCAATGGCCATGGCGTTGACATCAACAGCAGCATCAGCAACAACAGTAACAATGACAAAAATAAAAATACCAAGAACAAGAATACGAACAATAATATATATTTAAATGTGAGTTAATTATTGTATGAAACCTTAAATCTAAAAAAGAATTAAAACATTCAGAATACAAAGAGCATTTGACAATAATTGAAGTGTAAAGCTTTTCCTTTCTTCTCACATTTTTCTTTTCAAACCATTATTGTATTCCATATATTTTCTACTGATTTTGATCTCTCTATTGTTCCCTACTTAAAAATTTCAATGTATTTTTTTAAAAATATATTTTCATACCTCGTCTTCGTCATTTTCGCATTCTGATTGTCATTGATTCATATGGACAAGTGTTTAATGGTTCGTTAGCAATAACTATTCTATTATTTATTCATTTTTATCTATTTATTATCATCACCATTATTATTGTTATTATTATTTTCTTTTTTTTTGGGGGGGGGGAATTGAGAAATTTGTCACTAATTAAATAATAGAAAGGAACAAAAGCCTTGATTCGCGTCCATTGGTATGTTTATATTATATGTGGTGTGTATATATATATATATATATATATATATATATATATATATATATATATATATATATATATATATATATATATATATATATATATATATATATATATATATATATATATATATATATATATATATATATATGCATGTGTGTGTTTTACTGGTGTGTAGAAGAAGGCGTGTTTGTATTTGTCGTATTTGTTATTGGTGTTTTAGTTGTAGCTATTAGTTAATTAACCATATTTTGTGTCTTCTTTTTCTTCATTTTCCTTCATTAAAGTATATGACATAAAACTATATGAACACATATTGGCTTCTTTATCACAATTTCAGCTCTAAAAGTAGAGTAAACAATTTCCAAAGTAACGTTTCCTTTCTTTATTCTTGTGGTCGTTGTTGCTATTCTAGTTTGTTGTTGTTGTTGTTGTTGATCATCCTCCACCTCCTCCTCCTCATCATCATCATCTACTTCTTTTCCCATTTCTGGTCTTTATTCTAATACAGTTGTTGCTGATCTTTGTTGTGTATTTAACCTTTTGTTTCTCTTTTCGTTTAGACCATATTTATTGTTGAAATATCAACTCTAGCTTTATAACAAATAGTTTGAATGGAGAAGGAAGACAGAACTATCAACTAAAGAACACTGAATTACAAGTTATGAGCAAGAGATGCAAACTAAATTTATAAGCGACCTCGCTATAAATTCAGTAGTTTTATGAATGTTTGTAGTCCAGTGTTTAGTTATTCGAAAGACATCTAATAGTAAAAAGACAATTACAGTCAGAATCATTCAACGAAGAGAGGATATTTACACCGGATATTTGACTGTGGCGATATGGGTACATGAAGAGAGGTCGTGCTCAGGTGACTAGGAAACCACGTTTTTGCATGGTGGTACATTCTGAAGACCTACCGATAGAAGGGATAAACATCGCTCGCTTACCTTCACCTAACTAAAATACCGTGCTCACTATATTCTTGTCTGTGATAAAAAGAAGCAAGAACTTATGTAATTGATGTTATTTTACCTTCAGAAATATCAAGACAATGGTATGTGAAACAATATACAGAAGACCCGATCGAAGAAGCATTACGCATTATGGCATAAATATTGCTGTAGTCTCAAAGGCAATACTGAGGCATCAAGGGAGACTACAAAGCAAAACTATATATTCTCTTGACTAAGAAATATTTGTAAGGTGTTGAAGGAAACTGGTGTTGGCCTAAAAATCGTGAACATTCTTGCTATCGCCTGTTGCCAATAAATAAGCCCCTAATAATTTCTTGCCACGTTCTACATTCTCGCTCATGCAAATAATATGTGAGATATATATATATTTTGAGGAGTGCTCACTTCGGCAACTGCTTTTCAACGCAACACAGTTCCTCGTTTACGCACACAGTAGCGCAGTTGTTACAAGCAAGGTGAGTAGGTAGACAAAATGAGCACGAAACGAAATGAGCAGAGAGGGAAAATTCCTGACGTAGAAAGTTAGTCGGGAAAGAATTTATAGCGACATATTGAGGACATACTAGGTTAACATATATGTCAGGCGCTATAGGGTTGATAGCTATTAGTGCGATTTCAATGCTTGTAAGCTGGATTTTTTAGTGAATGCTATTTACACATACACCAATATTTACTGGAAATAGCAGTCGATAATATATGATGTTGTAGTAAAGCTTCAGTATATATATATATATATAGATAGATAGATAGATATGCAGGGCAGGGAATCGTCAATTAGTAATAAAATTAATAATTAACAATTTTGCCGGGTAGCTCAGTATGAAAAATCCTTTTCGGTAAAATCATTTATAATCATAAATATATAGGGATTGACAGTAACCTGCTTCTCCAACATACTGAGAATTCAGAAATAGCAGCCAAAGAACTACTGATTCCCAAACTACAAATTTTACTCTAAATTGATAGCAATATTTTTGATACACACAGAACAAAAAACAGTAGAGAAGAGTAAAAAAAAAGGCAAGTGGTTTTTTTACTCTTCTCTACTGTTTTTTGTTCTGTGTGTATCAAAAATATCGCTATCAATTTAGAGTAAAATTTGTAGTTTTGGAATCAGTAGTTCTTTGGCTGCTATTTCTGAATTCTCAGTATGTTGGAGAAGCAGGTTACTGTCAATCTCTATATATTTATGATTATATATATATATTTATGATTATATATATATATATATATATATATATATATATATATATATATATATATATATATATATATATATATATATATATATATATACTGGTAAATATGTTTGCGGGCGGTGACCATTAATAAATTTCATCTTACTTGTAGAAAAAGGTTAAATAAATGTATATCCCAGATGTGGATAATCTAGGACCTAGATTTCGAACTTTCAAAATTACACTTGTTAACGTAAATTTGATTAGTTCTCTTCGGCTAGATTCACCTAAACAAAATGTCGAATGTTACATCAATGACATTATACTCATCTGAACGCTTGGCCATTAACAGACCGAGAACAGTGTATGTATGTGTATATATATATATATATATATATATATATATATATAATCATAAATATATAGGGATTAGCAGTATCCTGCTTCTCCAACATACTGAGAATTCAGAAACAGCAGCCAAAGAACTACTGATTCTAAAACTACAAATTTTTCTCTAATTGATAGCGATATTTATGGTACACACAGAAATAATCGTGAAACGTCGTACCAAATTAATTAAAGGCAGGTTTGTTTTTTACTCTTCTCTTCTGTCTTTTGTTCTGTGTGTACCATAAATATCGCTATCAATTAGAGAAAAATTTGTAGTTTTAGAATCAGTATTTCTTTGGCTGCTGTTTCTGAATTCTCAGTATGTTGGAGAAGCAGGATACTGCTAATCCCTATATATTTATGATTATAAATGACTTTACCGAAAAGGTTTTTTCATACTGAGCTACCCGGCAAAATTGTTAATTATTAATTTTATTACTAATTGACGATTCCCTGCCCTGTATATCTATCTATCTATCTATCTATCTATCTATCTATCTATATATATATATATATCTATATATATATATATATATATATATATATATATATATATATATATATATATATATATATATATATATATATATATATATGTATGTATTATCGTGTAACTTTAAGATACATACGCACACGTGAATACACACACACATGCATGTATGTGCACGCATGCACACACACACACACACATATGTATATATATATGTGCATGTGTAAGTGTATGATTGTGTGAGTATGCGAAGATAAAAAAATAGCTGTCTGTACAAACTCATACACACGTACACGATTAAACACACACGCACGCATGCCCCGCACACATATGTATGCATGTATGTACAAATAGTTATCTATCCATCTGCTTATCTTGTGTGTGTGTGTGTGTGTGTGTGTGTGTGTGTGTGTGTGTGTGTGTGTGTGTGTGTGTGTGTGTGTGTGTGTGTGTGAGTGTGTGTGTGTGTGTTTGTTAGAATAGAAGTCCGTAACATTTTAAAAATAAAATGGTAGAACGAAATTTAAATATTTGTACATAGCTTTATTCACTCGTATACGTCCCATTCTGTGCCATTACGTTTCCTTATCTTTTAGGCAGCTTCATGAGCCATCCACTCACAATTGAAGATCTTTATGTCATGAACTGATCTCAGTGGTTTCAGCATTTTTCCGAAGGACTACATTTCTTCTGAGGAAATGGATCTTGTGGGAAAATAAATAAATCGTAAACCGATGGTGAAGGGACGCTTGAACACGGTTGCTGTGATAGGATATCTCAAGCAAGCTGTTTCTGCCGAGTCTGCAAAGAAATGTGACGACCCAATTCAATTGGCGAAATCTCAATTTGTTTCATCAACTACCGTCTTAATATGTCTAATTGGGAACAATGATTGCTTGAGTTCATCGTCTGATTTCGCGGAAGAAGCTTGTAATATCTAATTTCCTTCGAATCCCGACGAAATGCAGAACGTAATTCTTGACTAACTAACTTTTAGAGTAATTGAAGTTGCTTTATTTTGATATCTCGAGGACATTCTCCGCTTCACATTCTTGTAAACTATCAATTTTTCGACATCTATGATCATGGTTTTCAAAAATGTGTCGCTTTTTGTTGCGTTTGAGTAAGAAGCGCAAATGAAAGCGGTCCCTTAAATTTTACCCCCACTAAATTAAGAAACATTCAAACTTAACGATTCCTCTATTCAAGTGACTTGGAATGCCTTCTTAGGTGTATGGATCATCTCTGCTATACCTGATGTAGTGGCGGCGCAATGGCCCAGTGGTTAGGGCAACGGATTCGCGGTCATAGGATCGCGGTTTCGATTCTCAGACCGGGCCTTGTGAGTGTTTATTGAGCGAAAGCACCTAAAGCTCCACGAGGCTCCGACAAGGGATGGTGGCGAACCCTGCTGTACTCGTTCACCACAACTTTCTCTCACTCTTACATCCTGTTTCTGTTGTGCCTGTAATTCAAAGGGTCAGCTTTGTCACACTCTGTGTCACGCTGATTCTCCCCGAGAACTATGTTAAGGGTACACGTGTCTGTGGAGTGCTCAGCCACTTGCACGTTAATTCCACGAGCAGGCTGTTCCGTTGATCGGATCAACTGGAACCCTCGACGTCATAATCGACGGAGTGCCAACAACAACCTGATGTAGTATGTCCTCGTTTCGTTTGTTTTTGATTTGGTCATCATTTAACGACTATGTGCTGAGTGTTCACTTTCATTCCAACTCAAAAATGATTCCTAACTAAGCCGAACAAGTGATTTACGAACGATTCTCTCAGCTATTGCCCTATTTCCATAAATTCCTTACGTCTTTTTGTTTTTGCGTTTCGTACAGTATTTTTCTTTACATTTTCATAAATATAAAAAGCATCAAAGGACTAAAATGTGTTTCATTTTCTTCCATCTTGAATTTTAATGCAAAAAAAAAAAAAAAACTGTAGAAATAAACTTCCCTCACAGTAATTGTATAAAAAGCATGTTAATATGTTCCATTTTAGAAAATATATGTCTTAAATGCTACCAATTCGAAAATAGTAAGCATTTTTTGCCCAGCAATATATATATATGTGTGTGTATATGCGTATACACGCGTCTGTGCGTGTGTGTGTGAGAGTGTGTGATCTACATAACGGGAGATTCTGTATATGAATGAGTGCTTCCAAGAATGTGTTAGTTTTTCACTCTCTTGTAAAATATATTTTCAGATTCCAATGAACCAATGAACAATGGAACCTCTGCACTGTAGCACACAGATGTTATCGTTTAATTAAGATGTTTAATTGTTGTGTCAGAGAAAATATATTTAATCTCAAGTGATAAATTATAAATAAAAACGAAAAATAATTACAAAATTTGAAATCTGAACTCTAAAGAAATTAATTTCACTGTTTAAATTTTCTTATAATTTTATTGATATTTCCGACGGAATTTAATTCTATATTTTTTATATTCATTTACATGGAAATACATATGTTATGAATGAAAGAATTACCATGATGCCCGGAGAATTAAAGGATGTGGGGGTGGAATATACAGTGAGAGCCAAAAATACATTAAACAATAAATATATATGTATCTGTAAATTTGATAAATTAAATTAATAATTCTCGTTGATAAGTATATTGGGTGAAATATATTATGGGTTCATCTGTAAACATTGGAAAGAAAATTAGAAAAATCATAAGAAATGATCTGATAAATTTCAGAATTGTAAAAAACAAACAAAAACAAAATGACGGAGAAGAAGAAGAAGAAGAAGAAGAAGAAGAAGAATTGATAGAACATGTGAAAAATTAGTTGTTTGTATGTTGCAGACGACAAGGGCGGCCATCTTGCCGAAACGTTAGCACGCAGTGCAAAATGCTTAGCGGCGTTTCGCCCATCATTACGTTTACGTTCTGAATTTCAATTCCATCGTGTTCGATTTTGACTTTCACCGTTCCGGAGACAATAAATAAGTACCATTTGAGCACTGGAGTCGATGTAATCGACTTACTCCCTACCCCGAAATTTCTAGCGTTGTGCCAGAATTTAAAGGCAGCACGTTGGAGACGGCAACCAATCTTCTTATGAAACACTCAAAATTGTTTCCATTCATTTTTATCCTGCCGATGCTATCTCTCGTTGACAAATTCTGACATGAAGATATCTTTTTTATTTTTTCCTATTACTTGTTTCAGTCTTTTGACTTCGGCCATGCTGGGGCACCACCTTCAAGAGTTTTTAGTCGAAGAAATCGAACGCAGGGCTTTTGTTTTAAAGCCTGGCAGTTATTCTATTGGATACTTTTGTCAGTTTTCGACTACCGAATGTACTGACAAGTCCTTCGTCGGCCCGAGACAATATTAGAAGATACTTGTCCACAGTGCCACGCAAAGGGACCAAACCCGGAACCATGGGATTCGGGAGCAAGCTTCATACCGCACAACCACAGCAGTATTTCCATATGCTAAGATGTAGGATTTGAACTCTGCACGGGAAAGATGGTAGCAGAAAATTCTTTCAAATATTGGCTAAACGTTAGAAATTTTAGAAAGGCAAATGCATGTGGACCCCAATACATGACTGGTACTTTATTTCATCGAATCCAAAAGGACGAAAGACAAAGTTGACATGAGCGGGATTTGAAACAAGAATATAATGAATCGAAATAAGTCTAAGTAGACATTTTGCTTGACACGTCAGCTGCTCACCTTAAGGTAGCAAGAGATAATGCAAGATATTCAGTTTGACGCCCGAATATTTCGAGCAATCAATTGTGTCTGAATGTAAGAATTGCAGTCATGGCCCCAGCAGGAATTTATCCACAAACATCAGAAAAAAAAACAAACAAAGCATTATATGCGAAAGTCTCACTTCTCTGCAGAGTATGTAGGTTATGCATACATATGCGTGCATTTATGAACACACATATGAAAATACGTTTGCAAACACATTTATAAGTATATGCTCTGTGTGTGAGTATATATGTGAATATATATATATATATATATATATATATATATATATATATATATATATATATATATATATATATATATATATATATACATGTGAGAATGGATGACCACTATATGGAGATGCTCTACGCTAGAAATAGACCATCAACGGTCAAACCACGAAAGAAAAGAATGTTCTCCAGGGAACATGCATATATACACGAATTCACTATAAATTCTGTTATAACAAATGTTACCAGTTCTTAAAGAAACGTGGGAAAATTTTGTTACGAATTAATCTCTTCTTAGCAAATTTTATCAGTATGGCGTTCAACATCAAGAAATTTTTATAAGCAGATATTAATGCGGTTATCACTCGTGGTTGTATATTTCAGGTTTCAATCCAGCATTTAGTGACAGCTGTAATAATTGATTACAATGTAATAAGGAGGGGTGGGATACACGAATTTTTCTGCTCAAAACCTGTATCGTGCGACCCCAATCTATGTTAATCGAAATTAAACATGTGCCCAAGCAGCATTCTACGGACCCCCACCTATGAACCTGTTTACAACCGGAGCTATATGAATGCTTTTACAGTAGCTACTACTTTGTTCTTGCTGGTTCTTATACTTATTGCAGTATAGCCGAGCCTTGGTTTACTTAGCGTGTGTTTGGATTTTCCAAATTGAATGGACATAAGCAATTCGTCAAAGTATTTCTATTGAATGTGTATTTAATATGCAGAAGATTCCTTATGGGTTATTTTTCCTTTAGATTTCATTGATATTTATAATCAGCACCAATTCTTGATCACATCTGAATTTAGCCACCGGAGATGGATGTGGTTCGTGATCAGGATAAAGAAAACCTAAAAATGTCCGTTGAATTCAGCTTTTAGCAGGAATGACATCCACTCCTACATTTTAATTAGCTGATATTATTATAGACGTCCGTAATGGCACAGTCATTAGAATGTCAGTAAAATGCATTTCGTCATTCGTTCTGGCTCTTTATGTTCTTTAGTTCAATCACCACCGCCATGAAATTTGCATTGCTTCAATTAGCGCTTGATAACATAAAGTACCAATGAAGTCAATGATGCCGACTTATCTTCTGATCCTCTAAAATAGCTGACTTCGGCTCTAATTCAGAAACAGTTAGTATAGGCATTGCTCTTGTGTGATGATTTATAAAAACAACATAGATTATATGCACCCAAGGCGAGACATTTTTGATCAGTTTATTGGGGATTTTACGCACACGATATTTCCTATGTAACAATTTCCCTTAGTGCAGAACCCTCCGTTAGAATATTTCCTTGTGCCCATTTGTGTGTGCGTGTGTGTGTGTATATATAATAAAGAACACACATACACAAGTTATGTTTTGTCAGTTTGTGGGCAAGCTGCGACTGTAGGTGTATTGAATTTGCCAGGTGTTATAACACCTGGATATAATGGACAAGACAGATAACTCGCATCAGAATCCGTTATAGGAGCGACAGACATTAATGTTTGGTCATCTTTGTGACTTGTCAATACCGCCTACCCAGAAAGAAGCCAGATGCAGGCTAAATAGCCATCTATGACTATATGCAAAATGGTGTAAAAGCCATCTGCTGGTATGTCCCAACGTTTCATGCAGCCCGATGGATATAAACACATACACATGAGCAGGCTGCGATCGTAGGCGTAAGAGAATAGATATTCACCAATTCTCCTGGTGTTAAAACACCTGGAAGTCATAGACAAGCCAGATAATTCAAACCAAATCCAGTCACAGGAGCGATAGACATTAATGTTTCGTCACCCGGGGCCAGATACAAGCTAGATTCCAAAATATCACCATTATATTATTCGTATTATATAGCCAAACTCTATCACCTTCAGAATTTCACGCTTTTCAGTGAGACAATGCTATTTGGTACACATGTTTTACATTGCTATTGTGTGTTGGAGTGTACCGCATATTATGCCTAACTTTTTAATGATGAAGCCAATTTTGTCTCTAACTAATGAAGTAGTGCTCTGTGTCGTTATTAAATATTACTCTGAGAATAAAGAAGTGTATAGTCTTACTGTTATTTATTGGTTGTTGTGTGATATACTGTTCGGTATCTTGTTTGATTTTTTGCGTTGTGTGATACGGTGTACTACAGATTGCATATTGAAAGAGCTCATATGACCAAAAATATGTCAAACATGATATTAAACATGTTCAGTTTTGTCACTTTGGCCAAATCTCTTCAAGGTTATATTAATAGGTGTTCTGTGTTTGAAAACTGCGCATTTGCTTGTGTGTTTCCAGTCGTACATACACGTTGCACAGTTGATAAAGGGACATCAGTCTCCACATGGACAGACGTATTTCAGAAGTTGGTAGTTGTATTTAGAAATCGAATACATTGTATATATATATCACACACTCAAACACAGAGAGACAAACTATTTAATGATTTCGGGGTGAGGATAACAGGGTAGTCTCAAATAACTAGACTATAGAATGTGATTGCTAAAAGAACCATTTCGCACTTATTTTATGACTGTAATCATATCATGATAAAACTTTTCCTGATGATTATACATCTACACACATACACCTCTATATGTATTATATATATATATATATATATATATATATATATATATATATATATATATATATGTGTGTGTGTGTGTGTGTGTGTGTGCGTGTGTGTGTGTGTATACCTGTATGTATGTATCTATACTTATATATGCTTGTGTACATATGTGGGTGTGGGTATGTTTGCGCTATGTGCGTAGATAAATAGAAAGATATCAATATTTATTTGCCTATATGTGTATGTGTGTGTCAGTGCTCTTTCTGTATGTATTAATATGTGCATGTATGTATATATATGACTACTGCCATATATCAAACAACATCTTTTTTTTAGAATTAAATGTGTTGAAAACTTTATTGCTAATTTTTACATAAATATGACATAAAATTAGCTTTCATATCTTGTAAGTAACTTAATTTATTATTTTGTATCCAATATGAGTAATTTTGACATATAGTTTCACAGGAGTTGAAAAAAATATTGAAAGTGAAAATATTACAGAAACAACAATAACAACAGCAACGACAACAACAATAATAGTAATATATAAATACAAGTAAGAAATATATCTTGCGCAAAGTAAAACAATAAAGGACAAATTAAATATTTTCTGAAACATTTAATTCCCAAATAATTTTATAGACATTTTTTTATATTCTTGAAATGTTTTACGCGTAATTTTTAATGAAATATTTCTGATCGTTTCTTCTTTTATTAATTTTTTTTTTTTTCATTTTAATACAGTTATATATTTATATATATTATTTTTTATTTATTCAGACACATTTTCTGTTCGTAGGCATGCAATGTCTCCAAATATTTGATTACTTCTGCCATATTGCAGACGACAAAAAAATATATATTTCTAGCCGAAACAATAGAAAAGATGTCGTCGCATTATATAATACTATAGCTGTGTGTGTTTGTATGTGTATAGATTTTCGCAAAATGACACTGTAAAAAATAGATTTCTGTCCTACATATGGAATATCTCAAATAATAACTCTCGATAACTCCGTAGCCAATTGACGAAAGTTAGTATTTTTTAAACACTACTTTGTCACTGCATGGCATGTATTGATTGAGTATTTCATCTTACATTCTATTATCTGCGTTCGTGTTTAAGCAAAAACAAGTATGTATATGTAACATATGATATAATTATAAACAGGGCAAATTTTAGCCATTTCTCCGTAGACTGGAAAAAATGAACAATCTTAATCGATTTTCGAACTTAACTCCTCATCAGAGGAGTCCACATCAATCTGACAGTTTCCACTGAAAGAAACGCAGCAGTTACTCTATGAAGGAATGCCTAATTTGCATACGAAAAGTGTTTAGCACGCTATAAATACCAGCGGCCTGTCAACGGGGATCTTACTCCACACAATATCAAGGCATGATAGAACAGATATGCAATATATATATATATATATATATATATGTATATGGGAGAATTTACGAAAAAAACAACAGACGAAAACAGGTGGTGTAAACAACACATGGATGTATTGGCTTAACGCTCGGGAATAGAGAAAGTCTTTGACGTTTCGAGCTAGGCTCTTCAACTGAAAGGAACACAGAAAGGAATAAGGAGAAAAACAAGGAGAAAAAAATATAAATGTACTGGTCAGCGAGCGTATTTTTTCCTTGTGTACAAATAACACGACAAAAGTAAACGAATATTTACCAGGGTAGCAAAACTTCACATAAGTGCCTACTTATAAAGGTAGAAGTAACAGGGTTTAGTGAAATGTTTTGGGAGCATTGATAGATTCAAAATATATATATATATATATATATATATATATATATATATATATATATATATATATATATATAATATATATATATATATATATATATATATATATATATATATATATATATATATATATATATATATATATATATATATATATATATATATATATATATATATATATATATATATATAATATGAAAGAAGGTTTGAAAATGCACTTATTTTAAAGATATTTATTTACTTAATCGGTTTCACCTTTTTAGAAAATGATTATCAAAAGTCTTTGAGAATAATAAAAAATGTTAAAAAACAGTTTGAGTATTAAAATGCATATATACATTCTTTGATGAAAAAGTATATTTAAAGTATAAAGCTTTGTATGAACTTTGTAGTGTTACATACTGATTATCACACATTCTCTGATAATAAGATGAAAATGTTAAAAACAATGTATGAAAATACATATATGGAAAAATACATATACATATTCTTTGATAATCGAATAAAGTTGAGGAGGAACTGACCTGGCTTTTTTCTCTTGTGTATATTGAGGGAATGTTTTGCTGTCTTAAGAGACAGTATGACTGGCTATCTGGGGTGGGAGGGAAGACGAGTTAAAAAGGATTTTTTTTTTTGGTTGGTCTGTGACTTAGTCTGTCATGGTTCACTGGTTTTTGGGACTGGCTTTGTGC
>NC_142930.1:119512648-119580148 GCF_046866305.1 Octopus bimaculoides | reverse complement strand
GTACATAGAACGTAACGTATGAAATATAAATATAATGAATAAAGGAATGAAAAAATGAAATTGCTTACCTGCTCCCCAAAGCAAGCAGTTCCATTTTACTGTTCTAATTAATCATAATTTCATCAGACTTTTTATACAATCTTACATATCCCGCATGTATTCTCACAAGTCGTTGAACAATACCACGTTCGGCAATTTATCATACTGGAAACAAAGTCCTGTTAGTTTCATTTCCGCACCAAACGTTTCCCGCAGTTTTAATACTCTTTCTCTCTCTAATAGTGCTGCTTTCTCGTCACTGTGAAATAAATCTTCATCCAATTTTACTCTTCTTAAATTTTTTACTTTCGTAATCTTTTTTTCAATCGCCACATCCTTCTTATAAATCACCATCATTCTTATATTCTGTCCTCTCGGTCTCCTTTTATGCCACGC
This sequence comes from Octopus bimaculoides, assembly GCF_046866305.1. Classification (NCBI taxonomy): domain Eukaryota; kingdom Metazoa; phylum Mollusca; class Cephalopoda; order Octopoda; family Octopodidae; genus Octopus; species Octopus bimaculoides. The sequence goes on along the minus strand of NC_142930.1, from coordinate 119,579,713 downwards.
TTGCTCTATTTTTTTTCTTTTATCCTCTCCTTCCACATCTCATATCTCTCTTCTTGACTCCTACTTGTTGTCGGCTGCGGTTCCAGGGTTCGAATTGCACTCACTTCTTTTTTCTCTTGTATTTTCGCCGCCTTTCTATTTTTTCAGGATTTTTGGCGGTGACTCTGTACTTATTCTTTTCTTCTCGACTACTGTTTCCTCCTCCTTCTTTTCCGCATTCACAACTGCTTCTTCCACCTCTGCCTGGTTATCTGTTCTTTCTTCGTGTTTCTGAGGACACCTTGCCTGCATGTGTCCCCATGCACCGCAATTATAACATATAGGAGGTCGCCCCTCCACCACAATTCTCAACCGGGTGTCATCGGGGATCATCAACTCCTCTGCTATCTTGTGGAGATCTGACAAGGTTATATGGACCATGATTTCCAGTCTATATCCCCTTCAGTGTACCTCTGCTGACTTCACCACCTTATTAATCTCGGTCTTGTTCTCACAGTTAAACAGGATGGCTGCCATTAGCGTTTCCTCATCTATTTCGGGCCTTTGGAGTTGGATGGGCTATTCGACGTGAAGAAAATTCTATCTGGGCCCCACCTGCAAGATAATATGCTGTTTATCTTGATAGGAGATCACCATGTCACGCACATATGGTTGTGATGCATGTGCGTGGTCTACCCTTAGAGGACGAGTAGTCACGATGGGTATACTGGACTTCGTATATTTTACCTCGGTGTAAATTTGATGTCATGCACTGTTCTCTCACTCAATAATAATAATAATAATAATAGTAATAATAATAATAATAATAATAATAATAATAATAATAATAATAATAATAATAATAATAATAATAACAATAATAATAATAATAATAATAATAATATGAAAAAATAACGATACTCTGTGACTATAATTTTCAGACAGATCGTGTAATCGAACACTGTCGTCTGGATACTGTCATATTGAATAATAGAAACAAATACTGTCAGATCCTTGATGTAGCCATACCAAATGACATGAATGTTGTGAGTAAAGAGGTTGACGCAATCATCAAGTACTCCGAATTGAAGGTGGAAATGGCAAGATTGTATGCAATGCAAGAGGGTAATGTAAAAATGATAGCAGTGGTAATCGGAGCGTTGGGCTCAATCTCACTGAAACTTCAAAACTTCTTAAGGCAACTGGAAATCCCGTGCAGGATTGATGTCATGCAAAAAGCAGCCTAAGGCACAGCGTACGTCTTAAAGAAAGTATTATCTGTCTGAGGTCCTAGTTGTGACTTGACAGATGAGTAAAAACTCCAGTGCATTTTTACTTACACAGTGTTACGAAGCAATGAGGATGAGATAATAATAATAATAATAATAATAATAATAATAATAATAATAATAAAAAGCTGGCAGAAAACTTTAACAACATACTAGCAGAGCCAGAGACAATGCCTGAATGGCTCACAAAAGGGAAAACCATCTTAATCCCCAAATCCACGGAAACGGAGAAACCACAAAACTGTAGACCTATAACCTGTCTCCCTACGATCTACAAAGCCTTTACTGCAATAATAAACACCTGGAAAATAACAACCTGTTTCCAGAAGAGCAGAAGGGATGCTACAAGGGCTCATACGGCTGTAAAGATCAATTATTGATCAATAAAGCCATAACTGAAGACAGCCGCAGAAAGAAGAAAGGCCTCAGTATGGCCTGGGTGGATTACCAAAAGGCCTTCGACAGTGTTCCCCACACGTGGATTCTGGAAACGCTAGCCATAAACAAGGTGGCACCAATTATTATAAAATACATAGGGCACTCAATGAACAAATGGCAAACAGTGCTACAGCTCGAAACAAAAGAGGGACTTGTTAAAACGAAAGCCATCCCCATTAGAAGAGGAATATTCCTGGGAGACACGCTCTCTTCACTCCTGTTCTGCCTGGCACTCACACCTTTAACGGAATTGCTAAATAGAACTGGATGCGGTTACAAATGCTACGGAAAATCAGTCAGCCACCTTCTATATATGGATGACCTAAAATTATATGCTAAAAACGACAAAGAGCTAGAAACACTACTACAGACAGTACACGGCTTTACCAAGGAAATAGATATGAAATTCGGATTAGAAAAATGTGCCAAAGCAACCCTGAAAAGAGGAAAATTAGTTAAAAGCAGCAATATAACACTAGATAAAGCCAATGAAATAAGAGAACTAGACGAAAGCCAACCATACAAGTATTTAGGAGTCAATGAACTAGAAAGGATACAACATACACAAATGAAAGAAAAAATAAAGAAAGAGTACTATAGAGGAGTTAGATCAATACTAAAAACAGAGCTCAATGCTAAAAACAACATAATGGGTATCAACACTTTAGCTGTCCCAATTATAAGCTACAGCTACAACATCCTTAACTGGACACTAAACGAACTATGTAAAATAGACAGGAAAACAAGAAAAATAATGACAGGATATAGGATGCACCACCCAAAATCTGACATAGAAATGCTATATATACAACGCACAGAAGGTGGCAGGGGTCTTATACAGCTAGAAAACTATTATTAAAAAAACAGCATAGCACTGCAAAAATACCTACTCCAAAAGCAAGGGAAACTAATACAAATAGCCACAAAACACGAGCAAAACAAAAAGCTGTTTTCAGGAAGCTGACAAATACAAACAAGAAATCAATCTACCTAACAAATACGAAGAAGAAGAAGAAGAAGAAGAAGAAGAAGAAGAAGAAGAAGAAGAAGAAGAAGAAGAAGAAGAAGAAGAAGAAGAAGAAGAAGAAGGAGAAGAAGAAGAAGAAGAAGAAGAAGAAGAAGAAGAAGAAGAAGAAGAAGAAGAAGAAGAAGAAGAAGAAGAAACAACAAAAGCTATAAAACAAATGAAATCCAAACTAAAACTAGAACAGCAACGATCCATGATAAAACGATGGCAAGAAAAGCCCCTACATGGTAAATACTGGGCTAAACTAAATGCGAAAGAAATAAACAGAGAAAAATCCCAGCAATGGCTGAGAAGCTCAGGACTCAAAGCAGAGACTGAAGGATTTTTAATTGCTGCACAAGACCAAAGCCTCCGCACCAGAAATTACCAAAAACACATAATGAAAAGAAATATAACAACTGTTGAATATGTGGAGATGGACAAGAAAAAATAAATCATATTATCTCTGGCTGCCCAGTCCTGGCTACGAAGGAATATATTCACAGGCACGACAGAGCTGGGACCTATATACACTGGAAGCTATGCCAACACTATGGAATAACAACAGAAAAAAGATGGTATAAACACACGCCAGAAAAGGTCACAGAAAACGAGAAAGCAACCATACCCTGGGATATGCCAATACACACAGATAGAGAAAATAAGGCAAATAGACCAGATATAGTTGTCAAAGATCAGGAAGAAAAAAAATGCTTTCGAATTGATGTATCAATACCAGCAGATGACAACGTTTCTCTAAAGGAAATGGAAAAACTTTCAAAATACAAAGACCTGGAAATAGAGATAACTCGAATGTGGAATCTAAAAACAGAGACAATTCCTATCATAGTAGGTGCCTTAGGTATAATAAAAAAATATTCAGACAAATACATAACAAAAACACCAGGACTTACAAATATATATAACATACAGAAAATTGCACTACTGGGTACTGCACACATTCTACGCAAAACACTTTCAATACAGTAAAAATATGAGTACCACAGCAAACCACAGCACATACCCAAGGCGTACAGAGCTGCGCTCGGTAGTGAAGTGAAAGCACGTTATAAAAATAAAACTACTGAACAATAATAATAATAATAATAATAATAATACATTGTTTTGTCTTGGTATAAAAGATGGGCTACAGCAACTATTCTGCTCTATACCACAGATCTGCTTGTCAGTTGTTTGACCTTAACCAGTTGAGCATGTCACTTGGTGGCTGACGATATGTGCATCTCTGATCATGAGCAGAAGTAGTGGGGGAGCATCATAACCATGTGTTGCGAGGAATTCTTTGGGGTTTGAATAATTCACCCTTGGAAACATGGGTGTTTTGCTGAACATCCTTAAACAAACCTTATTCAGGGACCTTTTGAGCGGGATGGGTTACTCGACGTGAAGAAAATTCTAACTGGGCCCCACCTGCTAGGTCATGCGCTGTTTAACTTGATATGAGATCACCATGTCGCGCACATATGGTTGTGATGCATGTGCCTGGTGTACCCTTAACAGACGGGTAGTCATGATGGGCATACTGGGATTCGTATATTTTACCCCAGTGTCATTTTCATGACATGCACTGCTCTCTCACATAATAATAATAATAATAATAATAATAATAATAATAATAATAATAATAATAATAATAATAATAATAATAATAATAATAATAATAATAAGAAGAAGAAGAAGAAGAAGAAGAAGAAGAAGAAGAAGAAGAGTATTTACTTACACATTATTATTATTCCTTGCCCTGTAATAAGAAATATCGGATTGATGGATCGGTGATATGATATTTTGTGATGTTTTGCAATGCAGTGTTAGATTGCTTTAAACATTACATGCTTTGATGTGCTAAAAACATTTCCTCCTGAATATGCACTGATGAAATTATATTGCGTGTTACATTCCCGAGAGCCTTTTATGACATCGAATGCAGTACATACTTTACTGGTCTCAGACGTCACCTACACAAACACACTGAAAATCTTCAACAAAAATACAGCCAGATGAAGTGCGAATCTATTGAGTAAAGTATTTTACATTCATGAAAAATATGGCTGTCGAAAGTGCAAAATATACATAGGAAATGGAGTATACCATTTGAAAGATGGAAGAGTATATATATATATATATATATATATATATATATATATATATATATAAATATATATATATATATATATGTATAATCATCATAAATATACAGGGATTAGCATTGAGTTGCTTCTCCAACATACTGAAAATTTAGAAATAGCAGTCAAAGAACTACTGATTCTAAACTACAAATTTTTCTCTAAATGGATGGCGATATTTATGGCACTCATAGAACAAAAAACCGGAGGGGAAAACATAAACAAAACAAGTCTTTAGTTAATCGGATACAATCGTTTCATGGTTAAGAGAATGAAAATTTCTCTATTCCAAATCTTCAGTCCGATATTCTGATAAATTTGAAAGTGTCTCTAAAAAAAATCACGGTAATTTTTGGCCATGCGACACCAAAAAATCAACGATAAGAAAGGCACTTACGAATTCATCGGCTAGTGAGTTCAGGCATCCCACCTCAAAGAAATCTATTCCATGTGCGTCACAAATAGTCCCGTATGAAAAAAAGTCCCGTGTGGAGGGATTACGGTTTAACCACCTAACTTAGAGGTATCAAATATAAAATATACATATATGTATATATATACGTATGTATGGCTATGCAAGTCTATTTGTCTGCCAGTCGGTCAGTCTGTCTATCTATCTATCTAACTAACTTTGTATATATAGGTAATGGCGAACTTCTGCTGACTCTTTCGCCACAATTTTCTCTCCCTCTTTACTCCTACATGTAGTAGCTCACCTGCGACGGACCGACTCTTATGAGCCAGGCATGGCTCGAGAAGGAACAAACAACAGACACACACACACACACACACACACACACACACACACATATATATATATATTGAGCCATCCCATAAATATTGCGGTTTTTTATACTTTTATTTTTCAAAATTAAGATAAACGAAGTTCTTTTAATCGAGAATATATATTCTCCTTCATTGTCTACAATGCTCTTCCATCTATCTGATTGGCATGCAAAGCCCCTCTTCCAAAATTCACTTGTCCATGACGAAAAGTATGTCTCCAGTACAATTCTGATCTTGTCTACTGAATTCATAATTTTTCCGCCCAAATGACTTTCAAGACTGCGGAATAAATGATAATCAGATGGGGCAGTGTCCGGTAAACATGGTGGATGGGACATTGTTTCCCATCCAAAGTGCTTCAGCCTTTTGAATGTCATCCTCTTCGTATGGAAGAACACCTTTCACCTTGAAAACAGCGATAGTCGTTTTTCTTTTACTGTTGACCGAAGGCGCTCAAGCTGGTTGCAGGAGATCTCCTTTGTTATCGTTTGGTTTGTGTTTAAAACTTCAAAGGGGACTAAACCCTTTATATTCCACAAAACAGATAACAACAACTTATACGGGTGAAGAACTTATCTAACCTGGGTTGTCGGTGTTCCTCCCTTCCTTACCCACGGTGCTTGACATTTTTATAGAGAACCTATTTCTCGTCACCAGTCACTCGTCGGTCCAAAAAAGGTTCATTCATGAGACGTGACAGCAAAGAAGAGCACACATTCACCCTTTGTGCGCGATTAGCCATGGAGAGTTTGTGAGTAACCCATTAACCCAATATTTTTTTTTACTTATTAGATGGCACGCAGGTGTCGATGAATGATTGACTGACAAATGCAAGCTACACTGCTAGGTCCTCAACATTTACGATGGGATTCTGTTCCACTAGGGTTTGCAGGACGTCCTCGTTGAGCTCTATACATCTTCCAGGACGAAGCTCGTCTTCTAGGCTGTAGCTTCCGGCTCAGAATTTCTGGAATCACCGTTGATACTTGCTTACTCTTCTTGTCATATACTGCATTAATATTCCTTGCGCTTTCCGTCCGTTGCGGTGGGGCCTTTATTGAACTCATAAAGCAAAATATACCTTTGTTACTTCCATTATAGCTTTGAAAATATAACTGTCAAACTGGAACAGCCCTCTTCAAAACTTCCATTACGCATAAATACCAGGTGCAATTCCTACCTGCTTTTATAGCATGTTGATGCAGGTCGTTTATCTCGTCCCACAACGATTTCTAGTTCATGCAATTGAAAAAACCGCATTATTTATGGGGTGGCCCAAGATATACAAACACAGACACACACACACAGATACACACACATAAGCGAAATGATATATTAAGTAAAATTCTACAGAAACGATTGTAACTACTATTGAGCTAATGTTACATTGATATCTTTGTCTTATATATATATATATATATATATATATATATATATATATATATATATACAGATGCCTACATAGATATTTATATCTATTTATCTATCTATCTATTCTATATATATATATATATATATGAATACATATATATATATATATATTTATATATATATATATATATATATATATATATATATATATATATATATATATATATATATATATATATATATTTATATATGTATATATATATATATATATATATATATATATATATATATATATATATATATATATATATATATATAGGCGCATGTGTGTGAAGACTATACAATGCCTACATTCAAACATTTATATGCGTGTGCAGGGGCGGTGGGAATTGTATTTACTTGAATGTGTTTACGTGTATAGATTTGCCAGTATGTACGAAAAAAATTTGTGTATTGTAGAATATCTGAAAAATTACTTAGTCAAAATATAACGCTCTCTAGGAAGAACTTCAAGTAAAAAAAAATGTAGTATGTCTTCAATTTTTATTGCATTCATAAATGTTTGATAGGTAAATTATCTCCCAAGAGATCTTTCATTCGTTTGAAACCCATTTATCAGCTTGGGAATATATTGAAAATATTAATATTACTACTACTACTACAACTACTACTAATAGTACTACTACTACTACTACTACTACAAATAATACTACTGAAATTGCTTCCATTTTGATTATTGACAGTTTCCATTTTCTTACATTTTATTTTAATTTTCAAGTTATATATTAGTATTTAGCACCAGCAATTCTTTTAATATTCCTTAATATAATGCTAATTTGACTTAAATACGTTTAATATTTTATTCACGCCCCAATGCTACATATCAATCTATATATCTACACTCACACATACATACACACGCACACGCGTGCACACGCGTGCACACACTCACACACGTGCGCATACACTCACACAGATACGCACAAGGACACAGGCACATATATATACATATAGGATGCGATGAGTAAATTGTCGCCAGTTTATATTTTTCATTTCGCATATGCGCATTAATTGTTTTATCTACATTAACTTACGAAGCTGCCGAACTGCCCCAACTATACTGTGTAGTCGACAAAATCAAATACAAGCAAATCGCATGCGTGAAATTAAAAATGTAAACTGGTGACAATTTACACATCGTACCCTGTATACGTATATATATATATAAATATTGTTGTTATTGGCACTGAGTCGGTTACGACGACGTGGGTTCCAGTTGATTCGATCAACGGAACAGCTTGCTTGTGAAATTAACGTGCAAGTGACTGAGAACTCCACAGACACGTGTACCCTTAACATAGTTCTTGGGGGAGATTCAGCGTGACACAGAGTGTGACAAGACTGGCCCTTTGAAATACAGGTACAACAGAAACAGGAAGAAAGAGTGAGAGAAAGTTGTGGTGAAAGAGTAAAGCAGGGTTCGCCACCACCCTCTGCTGGGGTCTCATGGAGCTTTTTAGGTGCTTTTCGCTCAATAAACACTCACAATGCCCGGTCTGGGAATTGAAACCGCGAGTCCACTGCCCTAAACACTGGGCCATTGCATCTCTACTATATATATATATATATATATATGAGTGTGTGTGTGTGTGTGTGTGTGTGTGTGTGTATGTGTGTGTGTGTATGTGTGTGTGTGTGTATATATATATATATATATATATATATATATATATATATATATATAACCGCAATCTCTTGCTCTTTTGTTAATCGGGTAGACATAATCGATATAATAGTATATCTGAAATGGGGGGGGGGAAGAAATAAAAATATAAGATGGCTTTCTTTAGGTCATTGAACATTAGCAGCTCGGCCAAAGAACCGATGGCAAAGTTCCAGAGTTACAGGACAAAATCGTAAGTACCGTACTCGACAAGATCCCTTCAAAGTGTTGCACCAGCGTCGCCGCAGTCCAATAACTGAAGCAAGTAAACGATAAAAGATACCCCATTTCCCACCCGATAAACATTTAAATTCAAATTAAAAGAACTGTCGACTTGTATTAGTTCTTATAACTTGCAATGCTTACGATTAAAAAACAATGTTTAAGTACTTAGTTATATAGAGGCTTAATTCGTAAAAGTCAATTTATTTTGTTTTGCGAATTGTTTTGGAGGTGTGAACGTTTGATGACTTCAAAATCATTTGTTCCAATAATATGTTTGTGTATGTGCGCGCGAACGTCTGTGTGTGTTTTATGTGTGTGTGTGTGTGTGTGTGTGTGTGTGTGTGTGTATGTGTGTGTGTGTGAGTGTGCTTGTGCTCTGCATGCAATTCTGTGAACGTGTAAGTGTTAGACAATTCGATACCTCTCTGATTTCATTATTTATTCACTTTGCTAAGAGGTTAACTTGTTTAATTCTAAAGAATGTTATAATTTATAATGGTGTTTCACATTTCATCTGCAGATCATTTCGATAATTTCTTTGAATGTAATTATTTTAAGAGATATTGGAAGAGAAATGTAGGTCGGAGTTGAGAACGAGTGTGATATCCAGAGACGGAAGATTCTGGAGGTGGAGTTAAAAAAGAGAAAAGGAAAGGGGGTGATAGAAAATGATTGTATTGTATAGAAAGCTGAAGAGAGGAGTGGTGAGAGAGAAAGAGAGAGAGAGAGAGAGAGACGATGAAGGAGAGAGTAAAGTACAATACACAATGAACACATAAAAAAACTGCGGTTATATGAGAGATGCTTGCTCAAATTGTAGCTGGGTGGCGAGTGATTTGAGGAATTCGAAGAAAGTTAATAAGGAAAATAATAAGGAGATTGTTGCTTGTAAAAGTTGGGCGTAAAAATAATTAGAGTGAAACAGACAGGAGACAATGGATGATAGAAATGTAAAGGATAAAGTGTCAGAAAGTAAACGACAAACGGAAAAAAACCAAGAGGTGAAATAGGTGGTAACAAAAAAGTGCAATTGACCTTTTACATTCAGGAATGGAGAGTGTCTAGTAGTAGTAGTAGTAGTAGTAGTAGTAGTAGTAGTAGTAGTAGTAGTAAGAAGAAGAAGAAGAAGAGGAGGAGAAGGAGGAGGGTCAGTAGCAGCAGCTACATTATTATTATTACTGATAGATGTCGAATATTATGCAATATTGTTGATTGAAAATATTGTGTTTAACCGGGGGATTGTACTGTTTGTCAAGTCACAACATAGTCCTCAGACAGACAATACTTTACGCAATATGCGTGCAGTTCCAAGTAGTGCCAAATTTCGCAATACACCTAGATTGTAGGGTATTTCTAAAGTTTTCAGATGCTTTTTTTTTTTAGATTGGATGGTAATGAACCCAATGCTCCGATGACAACAGAGATAACCTTTATGTTTGATTCTCGTAGCTGCCACACCTTAGCGAACAAATTAAATTCAGAGAGCCGAACAAAATCAAAAATATTAATTCTATTTTCTCCTTTTCCTTAATACTAACAAGAGCATTGTATGAGAGAGATTTGGCTGTTATTTCTAGCAAATTGAATAACCACAGAGGGTTGTTCAATTGGCTCATTTGTTGATGTGTATGAATAAACAAAAACTAAAAGACACACACACACACATAGATAGCCCTTAGCTACACATAAGACAAAATGTTAGAAAGACAGGTCAGTTATTCCTCTACAATTTTTGTAAATTCTTAAATATATCTCCTTCTGTATATATATATATATATATATATATATATATATATATATATATATATATATATACTAGCTAACAAACATGATTTTTATTGAACTCAATACTCTTTGGAGTTCCGTTCTGATTACTTTCTTAAATACTTTCTTGTAAACTGTTTTTAACATTTTCTTATCATTATCAAAGAATGTATATCAGTATTTTAATTCTTGTGTGACAACCAGTACTTAACACAACAAAGCTTATACAAAGCTTTACAGTTTACTTTTGACAATCTGTTTCTAAAAAAGTGAAACCGATCAAGTGAATAAACATCTTTAAAATTGCATTTTCAAATATTCTTTCATATATATTTCCACTCGTGCGGTACCTTCCAACTTTACTTTGTTATATATATATATATATATATATATATATATATATGTGTGAAATGGAATATCAAAAAAATTCGGTACACGTTACTGAGGCATAATTTAATTAAAAAAGCCATCTCTTTATCATATTTAATGAGGTTGGTTGCGAGGAGGTGTCATTGAAAAGCCCGAAGAAAGCTGAGATACATATGGCATTCTCTCTCCTTGTCTTTGGGACAAATTTTCGTCGCATAGGGATAGTGTCACATGATGAGTTCTGCAGTAACTATCCCATCAACAGTGTGTATGCATTAAATTTGAGAAAACAGGTGGGCATGTAAATTAAAAACTATGTAAGTCGCACATACCTATCCATCTATCTATCTATCTATCTATCTATCTATCTATCTACACACACACACACACACACACATATATATATATATATATATATATATATATGTACATACACACACATATATATATATATATATATATATATATATATATATATATATATATATATATATATATATATACGTATACACCATAAATATATATATCATATATATATGTATGTATATATATATATATAATAATAATATTAGGGACAAAATCCAAATTACAGGTAAAAACTCAATTAAAATCAATTTATAAAAAATTAAAATTAAATTGAGCTTTATAGATAAAATATATATAAAATATATAGTTTTAGGGAAAATAACCAAGTTTGATTTGAATAGTGTTGATATATTTTCGATTATTTTTGATTAATAATATTTGATTAATAATTAATCTTTATAGTTTATAATATCGTTAAAGATTTTTTAAAATTAAAACTTTGTATACATATAAAGTTTAATCTTTTATTCTTAATATTTTTTTCTTTCCTAATTTTTTCATTCATAATTTTTCCATTCATAATTTTTTCATTCATATTTTTATTATTACATTTGTAGAAATAAATAATCTTGTATTTTTCTATTGTTCAATTGATTTTTAATTATAATTAAATAAACGTCTTTAGCTTTAAATAGTATAGCTTTAACTATTACACCGGTTAAATACGTACTAATTTTATCTTCATTATTATTTTAAACTTAAACTTCGTTCAAATTGTATTTTAAACAATGATAATTTAAAACAATGATAATTTATGTAAGATGTTTTTTGTATATAATATACATGTTATTATAATGGATGAAGGGATGATTATTGAATGGTTATTATTTTGATATTATGATATTTTTAATAATGTTTCTATCTTTATATAATAAGTATTTCATATTAATTCATTTGGTACTTATTGTTGGTTGAGATATATATATATCTAATTATTGTTATACTTACGATCTGACGAGTAGCTATATTTTTGAATAGAATTTATTTTCGATATTTTCAATTGATTTTAATCGATTTAAATTTCTTTTCTCTTTGAAAATTAGTTATGAAACACGTGTAATATTTTTATTATATTTATCTTATGATATTTACTTTACTTTATATTATACTCATTTATTGTGCTTTTAAATATTAATTTTTCTATATGTGATAGTGGATTATCATCGATGATTTCTTGAAACTTGGTTATTTTCCCTAAAACTATATATATATATATATATAATATAAATAATATATAAACATATGCATATATCCATACATATATGTACATACCTACATCTATATGTATACATACATGCATATATGGCTACAGACATAAGAAAAATTAAACAATGAGAAATGAAAACATAAAGACGAAAACAAAACGAACTTTTTCGAACAACAAAGAGTATAACCCTTCGTCAGTTGTCTCTGTTCCATCTACTCCGCGTTTCGAAGGCAAGGACAATACGTGACTTCGCTGGAACAGTTCTTCTCGCAAAGCAAATTAAATAAAATTTTGAATTTTTACGGAGGAAGAAAGTGTTAACAAGAACAGGACAGCGAGAACAAGACAGTAAAAACAAACAGTGGGGACTGTTAAGCCAAGACGATAGAAAGAAATATATATATAAATATGTATATATATATATATATATATATATATATATATATATATATATATATATATATATATATATATATATATATATATATATATATGTGTGTGTGTGTGTGTGTGTGTGTGTGTGTGTGTGTGTGTGTGTGTGTGTGTGTGTGTGTGTTTAGGTGGTGATAAACATTATTTCTATGCATATATATATATATGTATGTATCTTAAGGAATTACTCCTTTTATCAAATGCAACATCTCTCACTTCCAACTTTACCATAGATTTTCATGCCTGGCATCTGTGAGGATTATATTTTATATTATTATTCTTAAGTTAATAATAAGTTTATATACCGTTATTCTTTTATAATGCAGCATTAAGGTATATAATCAGTATTATGCTGATAATATATTTGAAATTAACATTAAGATTTTCTTGCTTCTTATATAATGATATTTTCAAAATTTTTAATCTATTGAAAGTTGAGACGGTTTGTGTTGGCAAAAAATGAATTACATTAAAATTTTGTACACTGTTAAATAAATCTGATATGGACGGTGGTAGGGTTTGTCTATGCATAAAACATAGCTGTTCGGGAACTTTTGCAGTGAAAGTATATAATAATGCTTATGTAGAGTTGTAGCTTTTGTACTCCGAGTCTCGAATATGTCGTAAATGTGCAGTTTTTGAATAAACTAGACGTGCTGTCTCTTCACAACCTCCATTAAATGTATGTAACCTATTTGTAAGAACATGAAATGCATGTACAACTTCTGTGGAATTAGTTAGAGACACCAATTCTAGTGCTCGGCTCTAGTAAGCAACAACATGTAAACTACTTCTCACATTTTATTTTTTGTTAACAGTAAACATGGAGAATATCACTGCAAGAACACACCGCTACTTTTATAAGCATAATGAAGGCTTTATATAATACATAACATCCATCTGCTGTTCACAATAACATGGAGTCTATAAACACTCAGGGCTAATTTCTAAAGCCAGCATCTTTAAGAGGAACATTGACATATTTCGAAAACTGCCAGTGGTCAGTTAAATATAAGTGACCTAATATAAGCAATATTTCTTCCTAGAGAAACCTTGCTGAATTTATTCCGACTCTCTGAGCTCTGGGTGCCAAACCGGTGAGGTCTGCTTTACGTTTCATCTTCTTGAAGTCGATGAAAACTCCAGATCGTTACATTCGAGGAATTGTAAGAATGTATAACCATGGCAATCAGTATTATTCGTTCCGACTCTTTTAGTTGTGAGTTTAAATCCTACCGTCGACCGAGTTAACACCACCACCAGATATTTTTGGCACTTTTAGCGGAGACCGCTTTATTATAGCAAGCGTTTGGTGGGGTCTACTGTTTCAGGATGCCTTCTCCCTGTTTACCATCTGATCCGGAAACTCTAAGCCCTTCATGACAGAGCTTCGCTATTGTCGCAGTCTAATTACTGAAATAAGCAAAAGAGGGAAAATAAATATGGAGGGAAGAATTTCTCTTCTTTCATTAGCATTGTTTTTAATTGATGCTATGCTTTCATTACGTACTTCTTAGATACTATATTTGGAATGATTTATTGCAAAGAACATCTGGTCTGTTCAAGTAACTTATGTAAAAGAAAAAAAGAAAATGAAATGGAAAAAAAATCTGATAATATAGATAGAGACACAAAAGAAACCATAATTGAGAGACTACACTGGTTGTATTTTTTTGCAACTGGAATTCATTAAATAAGTCATTCATTTTCTTAGTTTCACACAAGCTGTTCGTATTCAATTTAAACTGAATTACACTTAATTATGTTCTATTTTGTTTCTCGCAATGAATTCTGAGAAACCCCGAGCCGGTTCCATTTCCAAGAGTTAAAGAGTTAAAATATTGCTTCACATAATTCAATACAGTATATCTAAAATATGGACAGCAGTATTTTAATAAAGTGTTATTCTCAAAATTTCTATAACTGTTAGCATCTATTCCTTATCAACTACCATCCATCTATCGCACACACTTTCTTATCCTCACCTCATCTCTTTCGCTAACACTATCTCGTTGACAGCCACTATGACCATCTCTTAGTCCAAAGGGAAATATAAACATAGATGTTGTCAAATAAACTGTCAAATGAAAATATTTGATGACAGGTCTAAAAAATGTGAGGTGAAATAAAAGAAACAGTTTATTACGATTTAGCAATCTGATATTGTAATCATTATCAATGCTAATTTGCTCAGATGAACAAAATCCTATGCTAGAAATCGGTTAAATTTCCTCTGCAAAGTTTCTCCTCACGACATATCAACATTCGGTTTCATGTACATTATTTACATTCGACGGATATTTGTTCTCATCTTGTTTGTTGTTAACACAACGTTTCGGCTGATATACCCTCCAGCCTTCTTCAGGTGTCTTGGGGGAAAATTTCGAACCTGGGTTCTCATTACCGAGGTATTCTTCGATATTGTTGTTGTTGCTATTATTATTATTATTATGTTGTTATTTTTCTTCTTTCTTCAAATTTTCTTCCATTTCTCGCCGAGTGTTTTCCATACACCTAGGGCAGAGAAACTCGTTGTATGCATTCCCAGTTTACACACGTAAATTCACAGGTAAAACATGTATTTAAGAAAAAAAAAATTATTATTATTCAGGGCACTGCTTGGAATCAAACTCGTAAACTTGGGGTTAGTAGCCCACGCTCTTAACCACTACGCCATATGCCCGTGGTGGTTAAGAGCGCGGGCTACTAACTCCATAATTCCGAGTTCGATTCCAAGCAGTGACCTAAGCAATAATAATAATAATAATAATAATAATAATAATAATAATAATAATAATAATAATAATAATAATAATAATAATAATGATGATAATAATAATAATAACAACAACATCGAAGAATACCTCGGTAATGAGAACCCAGGTTCGAAATTTTCCCCCAAGTCACCTGAAGAAGGCTGGAGGGTATATCAGCCGAAACGTTGTGTTAACAACAAACAAGATGAGGACAAATATCCGTCGAATGTAAATAATGTAAATAATGTACGTAATTCCTCATCTCTTAAATATAGAACTGTATTCGGTTTGATGGTTTTAGCTTTTGTCTTTTACATGTTTCAGTCATAGGGCTGCAGCCATGCTGAAGCACCTGCCTGAAGGCTTTTAGCCGAATATATTGATCCTAGAAACTGTTTTAATTTTATTACGCTTATTTCTGGCACTTACTCTATCGCTGTCTTTATCGAACCGCTAGAAAAAACGGGGGACGTAAAGAAACTGAAACCAGTTGTAAAGGGGGTTCGGACAGAAACAAGAATATGTACAAATACACACACACGTATACACACACACATATACACGCAAACACACACATACATACAAGCATAAATATATATATATTATATGTATACGATGGGCTTCTATAGTTTCCATCTACCAGCCTACCACATTCATTCACAAAGCATTGGTCGGTCAGGGAATATACTAGAAGACAGTTTTCCAAGGTGCTATGGGACTGAACTCGAAACGACGTGGCTGCAAAGTAAACTTCCTAACCACATACCCATGCAACACTTTCTATAAATCCATTTGACTGTCTTATCTCCAAAATCCCTAATCTTATCTCATACATCCAATGCATGAGTCTGGTTATTAAATCTTTATCATCGCTAATCTTTTAATCTCTTTGCAATTCAATTAAACTCCATTGTTGATTGCTCATTATTTCAAAATGCAAATATAATTGCTGCAGTAAACGAATTTTCACCTCGGTCCTCACTAGCCCCAAGCTGTTTTTGTAATTCTTTGAGCCAAACCCGTTTAAAGAACGATAATATAAACGTTACATGTGAAATTAAAACCTTCTTTCTATTGTCCCTCCTATTTCTTCGAAGAGTGTAGAGTACGAATAACCCTTTAAAAAGAAATGTTTCCGCTGATCGATAGTTAAATATGTGTTTTCAATTTAACTTATCAGAAATGTTTTCATGCATTAGCAGTTTAGAAGCCAGGTTACTGTTTTCCATCTCTTATCGATTCAGTTTTATTAGGCATTCGTTTAGAAAGCAATCCTGATTCATGAAGTTTTATATTTTATTTCATCAAGAATGTTGATATTCTAAAATAATTAATTCGGCTTCTGTGTGTGATGGACACTCACTTAAAACGTTAACAGAACATATTCCAGATCGTTTTCTAAACATGTACTATCCAGTAATGACAGAAAAATTTTCCTTATTTTCTTGCTTCTAATTTTTCGTCTCTTCTTTCCGCTTTCTTTGAACTGTTTCAGACAGATAGACTACTTTTTGATGAAAATTCTCTTTCGATTGCAGTATTCGATCCAAATGCACAAAAGACTTTCCATTTCAGTTACAATGTTTCTTCTTGCTTGGAAATTCGATAATGAAGGACGACTTTGATTTCATCTTCAAAAGGTATTCCTATTTGGAATAATATCACAGACTTTTGATTTGCCGAGAGCATGGTTTTAGGCCATTTTAGTTTTTGCGGCAACCTTTTATAAATGCTAATTACTGCTTTTTGTTTCTTTTCTGTCTTTCGTTTTGGAATCATGCGATGTTCCACTCCATCTTAACACTTTCATCACTTCTATTGACTGTCCTCGTCTAGAATTTTGAATAATATATTATAGGTTTGTTAACTCAGTACAGTAGTTCCTCGCCATATAGCGATTCACCTATCGCGGTGTATTATTTAAGCTATGTTCCTTATTTACATTATTTACAATTGACGGGTATTCGTCCCCATATTGTTTGTTGTGAACACAATGTTTTGGCTGAGATACCCTCCATCCTTCATCAGGTGTCTTGGGGAAATTTCGAACCTGGGTTCTCATTCCTAAGGTATTTTTCAATATTGTTATTGTTATTATTATTATTATTATTATTATTCAGGTCACTGCCTGGAATCGAACTCGCGATCTTGGGTTTAGTAGCCCACGCTCTTAACCACTACGCCATATACCCGTGGTTATATCTCTTAAATATAGAACCTTATTAAGCTATGTTGTTTTGAATTTATAATAAGATAAATATTACAAATTATGAAAATAATATACAGTTCAATACTGTTTCTACTTCGCGGATTTTCATTTATTGCCGTGGGTTTTGGAACATAACACAACGCCCGCGATAGTCGAGGGATTACTGTCAATAAAATTTACCCCGTATTGTATTCGCACTGTTTGCAAAATAATAGCTAAAATCAAACTCTTGTGTTAAGCTTAAAATCCATTCTTATTGTCTCTGTATTTAGTTGATATTTCTGTCATACACAAGTCTGATTATTCTGAAATGTAAACACACAAGATGAGTAAGCATAGTGTTTAGGGCATTAGGCTAAGACTCGCAAGGTCATGAGTTCAATTCCCAGCAGCTCATTGTGTCCTTGAGCAAGACACTTTTTTCTCACGGTTCTCCAGTCCACGACCAGGCAAAACGAGTAGTACTTCTATGTTCAAAAGGCCAGCCTTGTCAGATACTGTGTCACGCTGAACCTCCCTGAGAACTACGTTGAGGATTCACGTGTCTGTGGAATGCTCAGCCACTTACACATTAATTTCACGAGCAGGATGTTCCGTTGATTGTATCAACTGGTACTCCCGTCGTTGTACACAATGGAGCGCCATTACAAGGACAAAAACTAGCAAAATATTTAACATAAATTCTTTTATATTTCCTATCAAATGTTGGTGATATGACTCCCAAAACAGCAATACAGTATTACTGTTTTGAGAGTCGTATGTTTCGGCAGAGAAAGAGTAGTTTTGGCTGTTATTTCTAATTTTCGGTGTGTGGTGAAGCAATACTTGCTGAACCCTAAATTTTTAATTATATATACATACATACATATGTGTATATATATATATATATATATATATATATATATATATATATATATATATATATATATATAAACAAATAGTAAATGAGTATATGCATATATGCGTACAGGTATGTGCGTACCGACATCCACCTGTATGTATAGGTGCATATCTGGGTACAGGACATTGCAAACAAAACGTAGACGAGAAAACACACAAGCCACATAGAGAACATTCTACTTCATCAGCTACCCCTGTTTTAACACCGGCGTTTCGAAGAGCTAGGCAGGACGCATCGTTAAAACAGCTCTTCCCATAGACCGCAAATTAAATTTGTATACACAAATTAAATCTTGCCATGGAGGAATGTAGTGGCGGACAAAAAACAAGACAGGAAAACAAACAGAAAAGGCTTTACGGCCAGACGATAAAAATTATTTGTGTATGAACGCTGTGAGGCACGAACTTGAAAGGAACGAAGTAGTTACGCTTGCTTGCTCAGCGATAGCCAAGGAAGAAAAAGATTATTGACCGGAAGCATGTGACCATGCCGGTGTAAGGGGAAGAGAGAGAGTGGTAGAGGGAGAAACAAAGTGAGGAAGTAGAAGAATAGGTGAGCAACGAGAGGAAAGAGAAAGAGAGGAAGTACGAGGGGGAAAAAAAAGATACGTAGAAGTAACAGAGGCAGAACGAGAGGGGTAAAGCGAGATACGTAGTAGTAAAGAGGAAGAACGAGAGGGGGAAAAATGATAGAGGATGAGAAAGAGATAGAGCAGCGTCGGAAAATATAAGTTTACGAAAAACTACTTACGAATTGGAGACGCTGCGTTCAGTCATGTAAAAACAAATAGTAAATGAGTATATGCATATATACGTACAGGTATGTGCGTACGGACATCCACCTGTATGTATAGGTGCATATCTGGGTACAGGACATTGCAAACAAAACGTAGACGAGAAAACACACAAGCCACATAGAAAACATTCTACTAACGTATATATATATTAATTTAGACATGGCCTGGACCAATCTTTGGTCGAAACAAATCTAAGTTTTATCTAAGTGTATATATATATATATATATTCACATGTTTGTGTGTGTATGTGTGTTTGTATTCTGGTTTGTCCTCCTAAACTACTTGACATCCAGTGCTGTGTTGTGGTCTGGTTTATTCCCCGTCACGTAATTATTCGGCAAAGAGACCAAAAGAATGAGTATTCTACTTAAAAACATAAATACCGGGATCGAATTTTTGAAGCCGGTAAAGCGATGCTCCCGCATGACGTTAGTCCGATGTCTGAAGTAAAAGATAAAAGATAGCAGAGAGTGCAAGAATAGAATTACTAACAGAATATTATACTTCGTCACATCTTTTGGTCGTTACTCTTCCAAAAATGTCATTCCTTATGCTCTCGCAATTCAGACATTTCATTTATTCACAAAATATTTTACTGAGCATTCTCTTTCAATTTTTCCACCAATCTCTAATCACAGGTTGGTATTGATTTGTCCATGACAAATTCATATTTGTTTTCTAGATACCTTAATATTTTGTAGAATATTTCAGCAAGATAAATTTTGAATCTTCTTTCTATTTCATACTAAGTTAATTCATTTTAATTACAATCTTGCACACAACATCTAAGTAAAATTCAATAAGCTGATATAGAATTACTTGGGTCATGGTGATTTCGTTCTAATATGAAGTTAAACAGGCTGACAGAAACGTTAGCACGCCGGGCGAAATGCTTAGCAGTATTTCGTCTGTCTTTACGTTCTGAGTTCAAATTCCACCGAGGTCGACTTTGCTTTTCATCCTTTTGGGCTCGATAAATTAAGTACCAGTTGCGTACTGGGGTCGATCTAATCGGCTGGCCCCCTTCCCAGAAATTTCGGGTCTTGTGCCTAGAATAGAAGAGAGTATATCGACATTTTCATAGGCGCAAGAGTGGCTGTGTGCTAAGTAGCTTGCTTACCAACCACATGGTCTCGGGTTCAGGCCCACTGCGTGGCACCTCGACCTAGTGTCTTCTACTATAGTCTCGGGCAACCAAAGTCTTGTAAGTGGATTTGGTAGACGGAAACTAGAAGAAACCCGTCGTATATGTATATATATATATATGTATATGTGTGTATATATTTGTATGTCTGTGTTTCTCCCCCCCCCCCCAACATCGCTTGACAACCGATACTGGTGTGTTTACGTCCTCGTAACGAAGCGGTTCGGCGAAAGAGACCTATAGAATAAATACTAGGTTTACAAAGAATAAGCTCTGGGGTCGATTTGCTCGACTAAAGGCGGTGCTCCAGCATGACCGCTGTCAAATGACTGAAACAAGTAAAAGCGTAAAAGTATGAAAGAGTACCATTACCGTTTAAAAACACCATCTTTTCCAAATACGGACAGTGGAGTAATATGTGCAAAAGTTAAGTTGTTTTACACATTAATGCACCGTGTTTATATTCTCGTTTTATTTATATCATTTCTGAAATTACAAATGTCGATGATTATCTTACCTGTTAAATTATAGATGGCAAAATAAATTCCCCTCGAATGCTAGTCTCATTAAAGGAATGATACATTAGACAATATAGTCCTAGATAGACTATGTCTGGCATACAGACGTTTTGGGCATGGCTGTAATGTCATCATAGATTTGTTTTCTCAGAGCTACCCTGAGGCTAACAGCATAATTGTATCAATGCTCTACTATATTCTCTTTCTCCTTGTTCATGATTCTAGTCTACTAAAATATATTAGTATTCAGTAGCAACTGCAAATTCAAACACACACACACACGCACACACACATACACACACACATACGCACACGCACACCCAAATGTACTCACACTAGAAGTTCTATACACAATACAATAAAATAAAAACTTACATCCATATAAAAAGGTCTCTCTTTCTTTCTTTCTTTCTTTCTTTCTTTCTTTTCCAAACTGATTTTTCTGCTTACATAACCACATACTTTAATCATTCACCTTTACTCTAACTCTGATTATGGAGTGAAGAGAACTCATAGCATACAATCAATACTTGCCCGCAGCATTATGAACCTTGCATAGACACATACACACACACACATACATACGAACATTCGTTTCATTACAAAGAACTCACAGACGTCTTATCACATACACACATAGGCACTTAAACACCGAAAGACAACTACTCACACTCTATCAGATACACGAATGATATGGTGGGAACGGCAATAAGATAGTGTTTTATAAACAAAACTTTTTGTTCTGAACTATTGTATCTTTTATTCTAATAGTTCACATTTTTTTAATGTTGATACGTTTTCTTTTAATTCCTTTAACAGATCTTTTAACACTCTCATAACTTTTAGCAAATAACAAGTGCATAATAAATGCAAAATAATAATAATAATGATAATAATAATAATAATAATAATAATAATAATAATAATAATAATAATAATAATAATGATAATAATAATAATAATAATAACAATAATAACAATAAGATAAATGAATTGAATTAAAAGATAACGTTGAAAACAAAATAAGAAAACCGAAATATAATGCTTCACAGTGTTTGGCCAAACATAGGAAGAGAAAATAGTTAAAAGATACCGCGAATAAATGTTAAAAAAGACAATTAATATTTATGGTTTTCCTCACCATAAAGCTATGTCAGTTATATTTGTAGATCAAAAGTTAATATCTCATATCTTGTCAAGTTCAAACTGAATCTCCTCACAAGCAATAAACCTGCTGTTGCGCAAGGAAGACTCAAATAGTTTGTGATAAATCTCAATATACTTTATTTTCTCTACTAAATTCATGTAAGCCAAGACAGTTGCTTACTTTAATATAGATTGTTTAAACAACAAGACCTGAATAAAAGAAAGATTAACTATATATATATATATATATATATATATATATATATATATATATATATATATATAACTTAGAAGCAGCACTACGGATGTACCAGCGCACACAAGATTGAGACATAGCCAACCTCACGTACTTCTCATGAAGAATTCCGTAAGAGGCTTCGTGAGACTACTGCTGAGACGCTTCCGAAAAAAAAAAAAGAAAAAGAAAAGCCGTTGAAAAATCGATTATAGCAGCGACTCCATCTAAGAATATCTGAAGAAGGAATTTTATTCCGAAATATTATCAGACTATACATGACTAAATTACAACAGGTATATAGCCCATTGTTTGTATTATAGTGCATTGCTGTACCATTCAAAACTTCTTATTCTTTATATACATACTATATATACTAGCAGTATAACCCGACCTTGTCCGGGTGTGACTTATTATGCCATCTACGATAAGTCTTGCTAGCTGAAAATCAACTAAAAAAGAAAGCCTTACAACGAAAAAACCCTTATGATGTAAATATGTTCATAATTCAAAAGACGATGAAATTAATAGGGAAAGTCTGAAGGCTGTTTTGCGTAAAATTATTAAGCATACGTAAATTTCATCCGTGTAATTGGCTATAGAAATGCTTGTGCAAAACAACTTTTTGCGCTGCCCTGATTATACATAGCAGGGTAATCCCTTTTAGCAGGAGCTGGGACGGCAATTTCTGATGAAGCAATTGCTGGCGATCTGTTGCTACACAGTTTTGCCAGAATTCTATCAGATTGGGCAGAAGATGTTGATGCACTATTTTGCATTATGTTCAAAATAGCTTCTGGAATGTGGTGCATTATTGCAACCGGTTGCTGTCTTTCCCCAGCAAACTCTCTTCTTTGGAGGCATAATCTATGTATATATTAAACAGAACAACAAAAGTTATAATAGATGGCAGTGTCGGTACTTTTCACATATCTGTAATTTTTCAGATTAACACCCGCACGATTACCCAACCCTAATCCTAACACTAACCCTAACACTAACCCTAAACCCTAACCCTAACCCTAACCCTAACCCTAACCCTGACCCTAAAAACCGTAACCGTAACATTAATCCTAAACCCTAACCCTGACCTTAAAACCCTAACCCTAACACCCTAGTGAATATCTTGGTAAATTTACAAAACATTGACGAACATGAGTTATATTTTACTGAATGATTGTGTACTTGCACGTGTATGCTTTTGAGAGAGCGAGAGAGGAAGAGCTAGAGAGGGGGAGATAAAGGAATAGGGGTAATTAAAAGTTTTCTTATGACTGCTTCTATTCACTGCCTATTACTTCATTAGAAATCTAAGGATGCACATAAGCACATAATAGAGAAAAATGAAACAAATATGGACGACTTGCTCCGAAACACCACCGAGTGGGGAACACTTCTCAAAAATAACCTGCAGTTGTTTCCTTCAAAATTCCTACATGCTTGAAATGTACATACATCAAGGTACATTTGTACAAAATTTCATGAAAAAATATTCATTTTCCTGGAAGTTAAGAGGAATTTAAGTGGAATTTCCGAATATTGTACCCCACCCCCTTCCAAAACACTTTCACCAAAAATTTGGAATCTACATAATAAATGATATATGCATAGAAAATTTCATTAAAAAATATTCATTTTTATGAAAGTTATCACCTTCCAAAGTTGGGGGATACAACTCTGTAGTTATGCCATCAATGTTTTGTAACTATACCACGATGTGAATGATTGTTTACTTGCACGTGTATACGTTTGAGAGAGCGAGAGAGGAAAAGGGGGAGAGAAATGAATAGAGATTGAGAGCAATGTGTATGTTGTTGTCACAGGTCATGTATGTGTGGTTGTGTGTGTGTTTACGTATCTATGTTATTAATCTATGACGTTGTATGTATCACTTTCTCTCTCTCTCCCTCTACCTCTTTTACTTTTACTCTCTATATTTTTATGTTGAGCGCGTGTGTAAGAATGGCGTTCCAGGTAGCAGGGATGAAATATAAAAGTTGCTAGAAACAACAGCCAAATATCCCTTAAATCACACAAAGTAAACGGAATTTAAAAAATCTAATTACTGCACTGGAAGGTTCAGATTGAGAAAATTCCATTGATGTAAACATTTTTACGAAAAAGTGGAAAATGTGGATTTCTATAAACATTCAAAAAGGCTTCACACAAACACACAATTTCAGATTTATATATATATATATATATATATATATATATATATATATATATATATATATATATATATATATATATATATATATATATATATATATATATATGTATATATCCGTATGTATATATGTTTCTATAAACTACTGGTGGAATGTTTCCAGGGTCTCTACGCTAAATTCCCTCAATTATGTTTCATCAATTCCGCAGAGATTCCGTCATTATTGCCTTGTAGTCTGGGCTGTCTTAGCGGCATTATAGGTCCCCGGACAAATTAGTGCCCTGAGCCCTCTAAAAAATATTCAGTTATTGACAGAAAGCTTCAGCATCAAAATTGGGCCTGTAGACCTGTGAGGCCCCATAAACAACTTCCCGACATTGGTTTTGCAGGAATATAAATAAAACATAAAAAACAGACAGTGTTGGAACTCTTTTAAACAAAATAATATATTCCTCTATACACAATCATACGAAACCCCCTTTTTTGTATTTATTTTTACTCGCATATATATATATATATATATATATATATATATATATATATATATATATATATATATATATATATATATACATATATATATATATATATATATATGCATATGTATGTATATGTATTTATATATATATACATATATATATATATATATATATATATATATATATATATATATATATATATATATATATGCATATATATGTATATGTATATATATATATATATATATATATATATATATGCATATGTATGTATATATGTATATACATATTAATTTAAATGTAAGGCATTTATTTTCTAAAACAATACCTTAAATTTATCTTACATCATGTTGAGCACGTCTTCTTTCATTACCTATGATATGTCACTAGTTTCCGGGACCACTTCATAATAAACTGGCTTAAACAAGATAGCACATTCATGTATAGTAAATCTAGCTTCATCAGCAAAGTTCAGACTACCACCGACACATCCCCATGTCTATCAGCCCAAGAAATTGAGAGAGAATAAAACATCATACTGAAAATAAATTGGGAATACAGGCTGGCAAAATGCTATTAATGTATTTAATCACATCCACAAAGTAATATCTGGTACTCTGTCAAATATTAAGATATCAATTTATCTCTTACGGAAAAGAAATTAAGGCCTGTGAAGTGGCTTGTCTTTTCTTATCTATTATCTCCTTAGATGAAGACAGCGCCAGCCAAGAGAAGATGAGCTGACCTACAATATGTGGACAGAATACATCTAAGAAGTAATGTAATGTAATGTAACTTAGAAACTTAAAAGTAATTAACAATCTTTCACTGAAGTGGAGTTACTGAACATATTTCTTCTTATAAAGCTGATGGATAAATCATATAAGATTTGCGAAGAAAATTGATCACTATAGTAACTGTGAGAAACTTGGTTTAAACTGTTGTGCATGTCTGCATGTGTGTGTGTGTATGTGGTTGTGCATGTGTCTGGTCTTCTGCGTGAGTGACGGACTGTATGCGTGAGTGTGTGTAATTACATATATGATAGTGCAGGTACATACATACATACACATATATATATATATGTTTGTATATATATATATATATATATATATATATATATATATATATATATATATATATATATATATGTATATATATATATATATATATGTATGTATGTATGTATGTATGTATTCACTTTTTCATAAACGTTATTTTGTTGTTATTTATAATTCTTAATAGAAAATTCTACGTTTTCGACCTGAAACGTGTAAGTGATGATGGAAATTATCTAAATATTGCATTTGTAGCTATTCTCAAAGAAATTTACGTTTCTGTCTCTATTGATTTTAATATTTTTCGTGAAAAGCATCGAGAACATTTTCATCCATTTCTCACTGAAATTGTTCAATTTTACATGCATGATGTTATGAATCTTGACATTACCTAAAACGTATATTTAAAATAGCATTTCTCTTATACGCTAAAGTCTAACACAATGATGGTATTGGTGGTGATGGTGCAAGATTCCGATAGTGGTAATGATAATGATAATGATAACAACAATGGGAATAGCGACCGCCTTTCTTTTTTTTTTTAATATATATTTTATATCTAAATAACAACATATGAAAAGAAGATATCAACTGATATGATGTTTATTTATTTGTGTAGCTATTTCACCATCTAATGTTAGCGCAGTACTAATGGGAAATAAAGAAATAGAGAAACCAATGAAAGCAAATAACAAATAAGAAATAAAATTATAATATATATATATATATATATATATATTTTATATATATATACATATGCATATCTCTCTCTCTCTCTCTCTCTCTCTCTCTCTCTCTCTCTCTCTATTTATATATATATATACATACATATATATATATATATATATATATATTTATTTATGTGTTTCAGCCAAGTGGGTGCGGTCATGCTGGTGCACCATATATGTACATATATATATCAATATGTATATATATATATATATATATATATATATATATATATATATATACATACATATATATGTATATATATGTATTAACATATATATATATACATATCAATATCAATATGTATATATATATATATATATATATATATATATATATATATATATATATATATATATATATATATATATATATATGTATATATATATATATATATATATGTATGCATGTATGTATGTATGCATCGTTTAATGAATAAAAGAAACAATTGAAAGGTGCATTTATATCAAATTTTGAAGCAACTCATTCTGACCGGAGACAGCAGAGTTAGATATAACCTAGACTAAGATGACTGCTCATGGCAGATATCTCAAAGTTTAAGTAGTAGCAATTTCCCAGTGACACTCGAACGTGATCTGCTTTTAGCTTCGCAGTTGTTGCCATTTCCATTCGTCTTTATGTAAGAATATTGCCAACATCATCACCCTCACCGTCGTCTTCAGGTGTCGCCTGCATTGTACGCATCGTCGTCGTCATCATCGACAGCCTCATTGTCAGCATGATCGTCGTCGTCGTCGTCGTCATCATCATTATCATCATTTTCGATGTTATCCTAGTCATAGCTTTTATCGCTGTCGTCTTATGTATTTTGTACATTATTTCAGTTTAACGTAACTGTTTATTGCTTAGACTCAGAAGAGCCCTGATTGAAAATTTATACGATCTGAATGTAGTCAACTGAAGAACGTCCCATGATCATTTTAGTCCTTTTTCAGAGAGCATATCATACAATGTGTTGTCTTTTACAGATTCGGAAATGTGCATACTATTTCTAGCCATGCGATCGTTCGCGCATGGTGCTACCAAAATGTCTACCTAAGATAATTTATTCAATACAGTTTATTACTCGCTTTTGAGATCCAGAAACACTCTTAAACATATCTCATCACTTCGTTGAGTTTCTTTTTCTCATGCTTTATCTATGGATTAACATTTTCTCATCTAACATACTCATCATTTGCGTTTAGTATTATACTATCTATTTTAATATCAGCAGAATCACATTAATCGCATATGTCAGTTGAAGTAATGTTACTGTTGCATGTACACATATTTCATATTGAAGGACAGACTGAGGGGTTAAGTCGATTACATCGAACCCCATATACACTGGGGATCGATAAAATTGTAAAAACAATGACAATATTAATATAAAATACTTATAAATAACTAGATATGATGTTACAAGATAATAACTTGATGTGAGTAAGCTAGTTGCTGTAAAACATTATCTTTTAAGGAATATACGAGAGGTACAGAAAAGTTCCTGCTTGAAGGGTGTCGCGAAAACATAGCTGGCGGCACAAATATTTGAGTTCTTTTACAGGGCTTAAAAAAATTGAAGGACTGCTGCAATAAGTGTGTGAATCTGAGGCGGTATATGTTGGATAAAGACATAATGCACTGATCCTTCTGTATTTTCTTTCACCCAAAGCCAGGAACTTTTCAGCACCCACCCGTAAGAGGAAATACGAATATTCATCGCTTTACCGACAGTGTTTAGATATAAATAAAGAATAATATTTTAATTCTCCGTTATTTCTGCAGATATTTACCTGAAAATGAAAATATTCAGTTTATGCATAGCCACTCGTTCTAAACGTTATCAGTCTTCTGTTTCATATTAAAATAGTATTTTATAAAGTACAATGTTCAACGTATTTGTGCAACTAATAGACTTAGAATTCTTCTTCCTTACTCAAGTAAAAAAATGATAATTTTTAATTCTTCCACTCAATTTCAATTTTCAAGCAAGTGACAGTTGAACCTTCATTTGTGCAGTCAACTGATTCTGGACGTCTTTTTGCAAATGAAAAGCAATTAATTCTTCATTAATTGTCTGTAATTTTTAAGCATTAATATATAACAAAATAAAAAGACATTGAGATGTCAGAATCGGTAGAGCGTCGTGCAGAATGTTTGACAGTATTTAGTTTTAAACTCTTTAACTTTTGAATTCAAATCCGGACTGGGTGAAATTTGTTTGTATTCTGAAGAAAACTAGCACTGTGTCTGTTACGACGATGTGTGCCCCAGTCGATTCGATCAACAGGACTGCTGGCTGATGAAATTAACATGCAAGTAGCTGAGTACCTCACAAACACCCATACCATTGATTAGTGTTCAAGGAGATCCAGTGACCTTTGGAATTACAGGTACAACTCATTTTTGCCAGTTGACTGAACTGGAATAAGGTGGAATAAAGTGCGACATGAAATAAGGTGTCTTGCGCAAGGTCACACTTGCCGCCAGGAATCGAACAAACGATCTTACAATCGTGGCCCGAATAATCCTCAGCATTGAACTACGCGTCATCGCTTCATTCTTCAGGTGCGATAAAATAAGTACTAATTGTTTTGTTATAATTCAGTTAATTTTTTCTTAGAATATGAGTATTAATTTTCGTTTTCATTTGTTTACATGTATTTAAGCTGTAGCGTTAGTAGGAGACGGCCATGGGCACTCCACCTCGGGCGAAATTTTTTACTGTGTGTTATCTATAAGCTAGTACATTAGTGGTGGGTAGTAAACTCAATGGCTTCCCGTGTGGTACACGCTCTAGATATCCCATTGTAGTCTCTGTTGAATTTCAATTTCCTCCTGTATCCTCCATTATATTCTGTAGCAAGTTAGCACCACTGATCTCTTGGATATAACTTTCTCTGCATCCAGCCACGTTATTGGAATCTCTCATAACAGTTATGCATGTTCTGTGCCGTGTAGTTTTCGGCCTTCTTATTTTCTTTTTCTTTCCAATGATGTCTGCTGTTCTGGCAGCCGGAGAATGTAGCCTGCTAGATTTAATCTTCGTTCTCTGATGATTTCATTAAGTGTTATTCTGTTGTCTTTCTTTAAAAAAATATCTTTATTGATTATTTTGTCTTGCCAGTATGTTTTGGAGGAACACATCAAGCTTTCGGTTGATTTCTGCGGTACTCTTCCATGTGTCACTGATATAGATTAATGTTGGTAGAGCTATGCTGTTATAGACCCGGAGTTTAATGCATTTGCCGACAGTGTGTGACGACAGCGAGCTAGTAGAAACGTTAGCACGCCGGTCGAAATGCTGAGCGGTATTTCGTCTGTCTTTACGTTCTGAATTTAAATTCCACCGAGGTCGACTTTGCCTTTCATTCTTTCGGGGTCGATAAATTAAGTACCCATTGTGTACTGTGGTCGATCTAATCGACTGGCCCTCTTCCCCAAAATTTTCTGCCCTTGTGCCTAAAGTAGAAAAGAATGTGTGACGACCAAATAGCGCACATTTTCTGGAAATCAATATTTCTCATGGAAACGTACTACTGGTGTGAGAGACGGTTGCATTCTGTTACCCCTCTTGTTCTTACAAGCAGTAGACTTTGTCCTAAAGAAAACAACAATCATACCCGATGGAAGAATACATTGGAAACAAGAGACACCGCTGTATAACAGCTCGATTTATTGATTTTATGAATAAATTTTGTAAATAAATCATTTTGAAATTATTCGTATGTCTGCTATCTGAAAGCAGTGTGACGAAGTTATATCATTAGTAATGATTGATTCAATACATATATATATATATATATATATATATATATATATATATATATATATATATATATGTATGTGTGTGTGTGTGTGTGTGTGTGTGTGTGTGTGTGTGTGTGTGCGTGTGTAATGGGCAGGTAATGGCGTTAATATTAGATACATTTAAGGCGGTGAGCTCGCAGAATCGTTAGCACGCCGGGCAAAATGCTTAAAGGAATCTCGTCCGTCTTTACGTTCTGAGTTCACATTCCTCCCAGGCTGACTTTGCCTTTCATACCTTCGAAGGTTCTGAACTTAAGTACTAAGGGAGTACTTGAGGTCGTTGCAATCGACTTACCTCTCCCCCGAAATTGCTGGTCATATGCCATCATTTGAAACCAGTATTATAAACATTGAAATTTCATGCGGAAATCAGTGGACCCGATGATGGTTAAGTATTTCACTTAACACCCAGTTGACGTTAGACTCAGCAATATCAAAAGTGAAAGTGGATTGTTTGTGTAATTTCCTTTCAACTTTGTCTTTCACTATACCTTTTGAATTCGACCTTTGACCTCCACCTTAAGTCATGTTTGTAAATATGTATGAAGTATATCACTTTTATATTTATGGATGCAGGAGGTGTGTACCTGTGTTTAGGAAATACATTTTGGAACCAAATAGTCTTCCGCCATATGGCACTGTACGGCACTTGCAATGTCTCTATATCATTAAATCGACGAAGGAAACCTGATTATTTCTCTGGGAAACACTGTGTTTGGGCGACCACAAATGCAGCTCCTCGCTACCTTTCATTCGGGTATTTTGCATCAGACACCATACTGTCGACTACATATAAACACGTTCGCCTCACCCGTCTGGATACATTAACAAAAACAGGATCAACTAGTCAGGAAAAATGTATCGTTAAGCGAACCGCATTCCTCATTCCATTACACAAGCACCATAAAGCCTCTAAGAATATGAGGTGCCCAGACGAAATCATGTTCCATCCACATTTACCCGGTTTATTTCTATACCAATGCCATTTGTATTTTACAATTCGAAGCTAAATGCAATTACTTCAGACAACCCCGAATTAATGAAGTATTATTTAAGATTTTTTTGTTAACATTGATAATTTTTTTTTAATATTCATTGAATGGGCGGGCTTCTTGACTTCGTTGTTGTTATGGTACTTATGAGGTTGACTGATTTGGCAAGAACATGGGCGACGAGTAGAATGTACGAATAGCAAAATAGTGAACTTCATTAACTTTGAGGTCAAAAGAATCACCTTATTTACAACTCTGTTTTTGTCACAGCACTTCGAGTGCAAGAGAATACAAAAGAAAACTGAAGTAATACGATAAACAATAATAACAAAAATTATTGAATATAGGCCAACGATTTGAGAAGCAGACACATTGCGAGACACGAAGGGGAGGGTTACACTGAGTGAGTTGCTGGGAAAGAAGGAGAGAGTAAGAAAGAAAGAGAAAGAGAGAGATAGTGTAAGAAAAATGAAGGCAAAGATTTAGCAGGACCAAGAACTATAAAAAAATAAAAAGCGAATTGGTGATATGCATGCCTACATATATATGCATCATACATAAACACACACAAAAATATATACACACATGTGTATATAATATATATATATATACAGAGAGAGAGATGATGCGGTATTAAAAAGAAATGAGGTGAAAGCTAATGAAGTAGAGAGAAAGAAATCTAAACGAGAGAAAGGGTGACTGCGGCCTGAAAGCACATAAAAATATTAAAAATTTAACGATAATGAAACGGTAACAAACAGAGAATAATATATGAAGGGTGTGAATGTGTATCGGAATGTCTACGAAACTCCTGCCCACCCGTGTATGTATGCGTATATACATACATACATACATATATATACACACACATATATATATATGCATATATATATATATATATATATATATATATATATATATATATATATATATATATATATATGAATATATATGTGCATCTATATATATGTGTATATATATATATATATATACACACATACACACACATATATATATACACACATATACATATACATACAAACAGATATATATATATATATATATATATATATATATATATATATATATATATATATATATATATGCATACATAAATATGTATATATAAATACATATACTGGTACGTACAAACTGAAGGTACACAAAATATACATGTATATATATATATATAAACCCATGCCATGCACACACACATTTTTTTTATGAACGTGAAGGCGGGAAGGTTGCGAAGTGAGACGAGACATTCACTAACACCAGCAGAGAAAGAACAATAGAAATAGAAAAGTGTCCAAGTTAAAACTAAATAAGAGGTAAAGTACGCCATATTCGACACACTAACATACGCACTGACAAATGATAATCTTATGCTTTTCTATGACTGAATAGGTGTTTCTAGGTATAAGTATGCTTATGTGTACGAGTGCGCTTAACAAATGCCATGAGGGCGAAAGTGTGAAAACAATAAATTACAGTTATCTTTGATGAAAGATTTCTTTTGTGTTAGTTTATATAAACTTTTTTGTGTTTATTTTTAATTCTGAAAAAAAAACTACTTTTATTTCTTTCTTTTTACACGTGCTTTTCTGGAGTTTTTTTCCCCTCTTGATACTTCTTTGAAGCTATTGTTTTAGTTTTATTTCTTTTTCAATGAATTGTTTTGTTATATTTTCAACACCATTCTATTATTTTTTCACCTTTTTTATTTGCTTCCTTTGCGTTTGATTTACTGTATCATATATATATATATATATATATATATATATATATATATATATATATATATATATATATATATATATATATATATATATATATATATATATACATATATATATATATATATAATTACATGTATTTCTTCTATCTTAATGAAAAAAAATTCTTGGGATAGAATAAATGGGCTAATAGAAACCAATGTAGCAAAGAACACAAAATAACTGTGGTGTAGTTCCTGTTTTTAAGGCAGGAACTCCTTGAAATTTTGGGTATTTGAGTATATTTAAAAATTTAAGGAATGGAGAAAACGCTTCTCCATTCCTTAAATTTTTAAATATATATATATATATATATATATATTATTATTAGTTAGCCTTGTGTGTTATAATTGTTATGCCTTTTTTATAGCCGCCTTTTAACCGAAATCATTAGGGAATTCACTCAATGTGAGGCAAGCAAATATTAAAATTGTATCTCTGTAGATATACACGTTTCGCAATACCTTCTTGCCAGTGCGTGGGTCTATTTGTACTTGCTTCTAGACAGAACTATGTACAATTTTTGAAGAATTGTATTTGTCGTTGTTGCGTTGTGCTGGCTTGACCCCAAGAGCTAGCTTCCATCAAAGCGGAAGCTTCTAGTAGGAGTCCTACTACAGTAGTGTAACCAGGTTAGGGGTAGCGAGCACTTACAAAAATGGCACTATGACACATACCAAATAATTTAAAACTCATTTCTCACGTATAACGCTAAATATTTCATTAGTTGTATTGCATTCATTAACTTCCTGTTTCTGTAAAAATGTCATTATGTTTGACACTTACAACTACTGATATAGATATGATGTAAAAAAGATGAAACTCCACGGAATCTCGTCCAGTATCGAGAGGTTTTGACGTCAGGGTTTCTTTTGGTTTCTCTGAAATCAGCGGCCACCAACACATCACAGGACATTGAGCAGACAGTTCAGAACAATAAAAAAAATGGAGGTTGGGCAAATAAAATAATGACCTCCAGAACGTTCTTCCAAGGTAATACGATTAACAAAAATAAAATAAAAAAATAGAGAGTGGTTCGGCCTTTATCGCACAAGTGAACTAAAGTTAAAAAGGTGCCAATTTTGAAAAATACGCCTGTGAGAAACGGTCACTTCCCTTGCTCCTCTATTAACTACACCACTGAATAGGACATCCCGCTATGCAGAAAGGTCAAAGGACAAAGGCGAGACTCCCATTGATCACCTTTTCCCCGAGATAATCATGAATCTGAGTAGGGCCAACAACCCCTCCTAGAAAATTGCAAAGTTTCACAATCATCGGTGGCAATTCAAAATCAATTCCAACTGGGAGAAGAAAATGCAGCCGGAAATAAAAACGAGAGCATAATTTCTATAGGGAGCGAAGAGTCAAATGAAGGAATGAAAGAAATATTTAACAGAACGCTTTCCGGTTGCTAACTTATATTTCTTAGCAGGATGTTCAGACGCATAATCTAATTATTTTCCTAATACAGTAAGATGAGATTTTAGCGAAGTTTAACTGCTTTCTCTAACAGATAATATGACCATATGATGTTAACTATAGGCATTTCATTAAGCAGATGTCATTGCTTACGTGTGCTTGCCATTGCGGTTGAAACTAGCCTTTGTAAATCCAGAGACATGAGTTAGAAGTTCCCTTTCGAGAGATGTCTAAAGAAGTACTTCTCATAATTACTTTCCTAAAACATCAGTGTGGTTCTCATATACAAATAGTTCTCTAAGCGAAAAATTCAATAACGAACGACTTTCTGACGAAAATCAAACCCGCATAATAAGCTGGATTTTGATCAAAGAACGACGAGCAAACTACGGACGCAGTTGAATAGAAATCTATTCACTTAGCGATTTGAAATGAGTAGATTTCTCACACGTGCAAGTTGCTGGGAAAGCACATATAAAGATGACTTTAAATATAAACACGCTCATAGGAACGCACACACACACACACACACACACACACACACACACACACACACACACACACACACACAGAATCACGGGCACCCCTCCAACACACAAACAGGTTGGAACACGCACGCCGAAACCCAAATTTTCTAATCGGTGTCCTCAAATTTATGATATAACAAGTGACAAAATTATTTTTATTCAGGATTTTCTGATACAACAGTTTATAAAATTATTGTTTTCTAATTTAAAATAATTTCGAATTGCTTTTCATGCCAAGTGTGTCAATATATGTTTGTATTTGATTTTCAGTGTTTCAATACTTTTTTCTTTAATTTATTCTACGAAGCGTCACCAATTCAAAGACATTACGAATTACTGTTCCAGAGAATGCAGTTCACAACAAGCAAATTAGAAATATTTACTTCCTATCAACCCCGAGGGACAGCGATATTTTCGTTGATTTCTTCTCTCTCAGACATAGAAACTTTAGATCAATCGTGGCATTGAATTTCATGAAAGTGTCTGCCAACCTAGAGTATATTGAATACAAATTTTTCCACAAGGGCAGCAATTTTGGCGAGGGGGTTAAGTCGATTACATCGTGTCCAGTGCTCAACCAGAACTTTACTTATTGACCCCTGAAAGGATGAAAGGTAAAACCGACCTTGGCGGAATTTCAACTCAGAACGTAAAGACGGACGAAATGTCTCAAAGCATTTCTCACGGCATGCTAGCGTTTCTTATTTCTTTATTGCCCACAAGGGGCTAAACATAGAGGGCACAAACAAGGACAGACAAACAGATTAAGTCGATTATATCAACCCAAGTGCGCAACTGGTACTTAATTCATCGATCCCGAAAGGATGAAAGGCAAAGTCGACCTCGGTGGAATTTGAAATCAGAACGTAACGGCAGACGAAATACTGCTAAGCATTTCGCCCGGCGTGCTAACGTTTCTTATTTCTTTATTGCCCACAAGGGGCTACACATAGAGGGGACAAACAAGGACAGACAAAAGGATTAAGTCGATTACATCAACCCCAGTGCGTAACTGGTACTTAATTTGTCGACCCCGAAAGGATGAAAGGCAAAGTCGACCTCGGCGGAATTAGAACTCAGAACGTAGCGGCAGACCAAGTACCGCAAAGCATTTCACCCGTTGTGCTAACGTTTCTGCCAGCTCACCGTCTTAATGATTCTGCCAACCCAGTGCCTTCAACTTTGTGTATATTAAATTCTATTAACGTGGGTCTTTGACTTGAACAGAAAAGGTGGATCGTTAGAGTAGGTTCGGGAGGGGGTCAAATGAGGCTGCAGAGAATTAGAGATGGGGGTTAAGATGGAAGCAGAGAATGGGGATCACATTGGAGGTGTTGTCAATCGTGACAATCTGTTTTGGTGGAAGTGATAGAAACAGGAGCGGGTGAGCTGATAAGGGACCATAGCAAAGATATAATGTGAGGTATATGAGTATATGTGAAGTATAGGGGCATAGTTACAGGGGTACAACACCTAGGTGAGTAATACCGTAAATAGATATCTGATAGAGCAATGGGATTTAAAACATGAGTTGTAGGGAAACAGATTGTGATTCTTTGGCACGACTAACAGGACATTGGAAGTGTTTCGGCGAAAGCACTGCAAGGAAATACGCATTGGCATTCAGAAATAAACACATACAGCTAAAGAAATTGAGAAAGTGAGAGAAGCATTATGAGTTACTACCTGGTCCTGTGCCATGAAAAATGATGGCTAATTGTATTATGTAAAAGGGTGCAAACGGTGAAACAAAGTCAAACAGTGCTTCAACTCTGTGTGTGAGTGCGCGCATGCGATTGTGCATATGTTTACAGTTGTATGTCTGAGTAGCACAGTCAGTAGCGAACGCATTTTCTATACTTTGACACAGTCCGCTTCCTTCCTTTTTAAGTGTGTCTGTATATATATATATATATATATATATATATATATATGTGTGTGTGTGTGTGTGTGTGTGTGTGTGTGTGTTTGTGTGTGTGTGTGTGTGTGTGTATAAACGCTAACCTCATTATTATTTTAGATAAATTGGACACTATTAACATAAGCACTTTCTCCTTATCTGACAGACAGAGAGTGAGAAATATTTACAAGCACACACTTACATACGCACAGAAAGAGAGAGAGAAAGAGAGAGAGAGAGTGATATACAGAAACGGTGACGGGGTGAGAAAGACGGGGAGAGGAAGACAGGGTGAGAGAGAGAGAAAGAGAGAAAGAGAGTGAGAGGGTAAAAGGTAGAAACATTAAAACGTCAAGGTAACGTCAAATCAGCGACGCCAAACAGGATGTACCGAAACAGTTGTACCAAAGTGTGTCATGCCCATAGGGTAAGGCTTGGCATATCTTCATTCTTACTGAATTATAAAAGCAGGCCGTGATTGATCTCCACTAATTAAACTTGTATAATAGGAGACAGCTAAGCAGAATTATAAAATGACCGATAATGTATGGCACCATGAGAATGTTGACTCCCTATGGTTTATGTCCAGGAAAGATGGATGCAATGTACTTTACCCAACCTTGACACACAGAAAAAAATCTCTGAACTAGAGATGTTAAAAATTGTAATAATATATCCCGCAAACTCTCAGCTTCGCCATTTTCAGAGAAAAGTACGTGACTGAGTGGTAAGAAGCTTGTTTCCCAATCACATGGTTCCCGTTTCAGTCCCACTGCGTGACACCTTGGGTATGTGTCTACCACAATAGCCTCAGTTCTCGACCAAAGCCTTGTGAGTAGATTTGGTAGATGGAAACTGCAAGAAGCCCGTCATATATATATAGTGAGAATTTACAAAAAAAAAAAAAAGACAAAGATGGGTGTATAAACAACAAACAGATGTATTAGTTTAACGCTTGGGACGTGAGAGACTTTTACGTTTCGAGCCTAGGCTCTTCGACGACAGAAAAGAACAGAGAAATAAACAGGGAGTGGGTGTGTATGTGTGCGTGTATGTGTATTTGCGTGTGTCTGTGTGTGTGTGTTTCCGCGCCGCCACCACCACTTGACAACCGGTGTTGGTGTGTTTATTTCCCTGTAACTTATTGGTTCGGAGAAAAAGCGACCGATAGTATAATTACCAGGCTTAAATTAAGGAAATTAGTACTATGGTCCATTCACTCAACTAAATATCCTTCAAAGTGATACTCCAGCCTGGCCGCAGTCTAATTACTGAACCAAGTACAAGATAAAAGATTACATGATATATTGCGTGATGTACTACTCCCGAAAGAACAACAAAATCATTCAGATTTTGACAGCTAGACAGTCTTTCGTCAAATTTCTGCTCAATCATGCAAAATCATTGTTAAAAAAAATAAAAGAAAAGAAAAACAACAAAGACAAACCACAAATACGAAAAAAAAAATCAATATGTAATTACTGCATACTGATTATACCCAATATATGAACACAATACATTCCCGATTATCAGAAAGAAACGGGATCGACAGGTGATCAGATAACAGACTGTAGAGTAGTACGGAAATGTTTGATGCAAACAAAATGAAAGGAACGGAAATTGAATGCAAGTTTAGTATAAGTTTAAAATCTTGTTCATTGATATTGTCCAGTGACCATTATACAACGAGTTGTACTGTAAGAGATAATTTACCAGAAATAGATTCATAACTATTTTTTAAAGAAATATTTTTACGTGCTTAATTGAGCAACACATTTTAAATTACTTATACTTTCTGAAAACAATAAATATATAAATGAATAAAAGAGAATAAAAACGCATGAGAATAGAATATGATAAAAAAAATTCCACTTGAAAATTTCAGTTATTTCTACTACTTTAATTTATAGGTGTATTTTGTTTCTGTATATATCACGTGATCTTTGAATGGGAGACAACTTATGCATCATAAGGTTGTTGTTGTTGTTGGCACTCCGTCGCTTACGACGCCGAGGTATCCAGTTGATCCGATCAACGGAACAGCCTGCTCGTGAAATTAACGTGCAAGTGACTGAGTACGCCACAGACACGTGCACCCTTATCGTAGTTCTCGGGGATATTCAGCGTGACACAGTGTGACAAGGCTAACCCTTTGAAATACAGGCACAACAGAAACAGGAAGAAAGAGTGAGAGAAAGTTGTGGTGGAAGAGTACAGTAGTGTTCGCCACCATCCCCTGCCGGAGCCTCGTGGAGCTTTAGGTGTTTTTGCTCAATAAACACTCACAACGCCCGGTCTGGGAATCGAAACCGCTATCCTATGACCGCGAGTCTGCTGCCCTAACCACTGGGCCACTGCGCCTCCACCAAAAGGATGAAAGGCAAAGTCGACCTCGGCGGAATTTGAACTCACAATGTAAAGACAGATAAAATACCACTAAGCATTTTGCCCAGCGTGCTAACGATTGTGCCAGCTCACCGCCTAAAGCGCATCATACGGATACATTATGAAATCGGGATAAATGGCATGATTTAGAGTACCTGGGTGAGTAGTACAGTACCTAAAAGAATGATGTCTGTCTAGGTGTTGGAAGACACCTTGTGAAATGTTTGACACGACCGTATTTTTGCTTAGTTCTAAACAGGCTGAAATTGATTTTCACTATTGAAACATATATAATACGAAATATCTAAACAATTTACGTGTATTTCTTTGTGGGGTTCTTAAAATGTGTGTGTGTTTGTGTGTGTGTGTGTGTGTGTGTGTGTGTGTGTTGGTGGCGGATGTCTACATGTACATTAAGTGTACGCAGGAAATAACAGCGGCTTTATAAATATATTAGACTATTAGGCGCAGGAGTGGCTGTGTGGTAAGTAACTTGCTTACCATGCACATGGTTCCGGGTTCATTCCCACTACGTGGAATCTTGGGCAAGTGTCTTCTACTATAGCCACGGGCCGACCAAAGCCTTGTGAGTGGATTTGATCGACGGAAACTGAAAGAAGCCTGTCATATATATATATATATATATATATATATATATATATATATATATATATATATACATGTATATATGTGTGTGTGTGTGTGTGTGTGTGTGTGTGTGTGTGTGTGTATGTTTGGGTGTCTGTGTTTGTCCCCCAACATCGCTTGACAACCGATGGTAGTGTGTTTACTTCCCCGCAACTTAGTGGTCCGGTAAAAGAGACCCATAGAATAAGTCCTGGGGTCAATTTGCTCGACTAAAGGCAGTGCTCCAGCATGGCCGCAGTCATATGACTAAAACAAGTGAAAGAGTAAAAGAGAGTACCCGTGACCTGTTGGGTGACCGGGAAAGTTTGAGTTTCTTATCAACGGAGTTTTGTTTCGAGTTTATTTTCTTTTTCTCTTTTCAGGTTATTTCGCATGCTTTCAACGAATGTGACATCGAAGTCATGCGCAAACATCTCTTTTCCCTAGAAAAGGAAAGATATGGCTGCTATTTCTTGCACGCGCTGATACTACGTAACAGGTATTTCGGGTCCTTTATCGCAAATAGTTGTTACGTTGTATCAGGACATGCTAAAAATAGCAGCCAAATCTTTGGATGCGTTGAATGCACTCGAAAGGAACAAGTAGAATAAAAAATTTCACACCGAGGTTACGAACGGGTCTTTTACGAAATATTTACCGCATTTTAAAGTCATTTTGACTTTAAAATATTTTTTAATATGCAAAAACATGTTTGTAATGGTATTCATTTGAAAATAATTTTAAATGACATTAAAAAATTGTATTTTAAAGAAAGCTAAAATATAAATACTTATTGTACAAACAACTTACATTTTTGAAATCACATTCACTTAAAAATATTTCAAATTATTAAAATATTGTGTTTAAGAAAAGTGAAAATAGAAACATTTATTTACTGTAAAAAAAACCAAATTGTATGTTTTTCGTTGTCAACTCACTGTGTCTAATCGAAAGGTAAGAGTTATTTCGCTTACAGGATTAAGTTAATTTCCGAAACTTTTCCCATTATGCACCGTTTTGGGTATTTATACCTCGAAAATCCCTGATTTCTCCACAACCACTTATCCGATTTACGCGAAATTTGTTTTATTCCGTTCGTATTTACATTTTAGGGATATTTAATTCATAGTATTTTCCTATTATGCACCAGTTTGGCTAGGTAACATTGCAAGCAAGCAAGAGTGAAGTTGACTTTTAATGTATTATAGATATGTTAACCTATTATGCGTCGGTATATCGGATAAAGATATCTTGCAGCGATCGTTTATTGAGTTTTGAAGCACCTAATTTCAAATTGTCTCAATCTACCCAGCGGTCAAAAAGTACCAGCCGGTTTTTGTTGCAGCCGTTTATTCCACTAGCTGACATATCCTGGGTGTTAAACTGTGACAGTATCAAAGTAGACAGGAGAGGGTATATATGTCTGATCACAGGTATGCAGGCACCTAAAATATCTAGCGAAAACATTGTGTATCTTACGAAGCCATTCTTGTTCACGACTAACAACCAGCTGTATTAAACTTGTATATCATACCGAACTTGGAACGAATCGTATACAGGTTTACATAATTATGCCAACCTTTTTTCACCAAACAGTAACTAACGACCATAGATGGTAAGGTTCACTGCCATCTTACTTAATGCTCAATGACTGAATCGCTATAACGCTGCCCATAGCTTCAGCTTTCGATTTAGTTTTAACGGTTTTATGGGTTTCTAAAGCTTCAATGGAATCGTGTAGTTTAGTGGTTAGGGATGCTGAACTCATGATTGTAATATTATGGGTTCAATCTCTGAACCGGGTGACGGATGTGTTCTTGAGCAAAACACTTCGTATCACAATGCTTCAGTTCACTCCTCTAGCAAATATGAGTAATCCTGCGACGGACCGGTGTCCCGTCCAGTGGGGAAACATATATGTCACACAAACCGGGAAAACGACTCTATATGACCATATGACTCAAGAAGGACCTTTATCCTATTATATTTATATTTTGAAGCTCCAACTTGTGATACAGTCTATTTAAACATTTGGGCTTCAGTATATTACATATGTAAGCATAATTTTGGCACAACGCCAGCAATTTTGAAAGATGGAGGCAGGTCAATTAGATCGACCCCAGTACTCAACTGGTACGTATTTATCGACTTCGAAAAGATGAAAGGCTGTGTCAACCTCGGTGGTTACTCAGGGATTGGCTACGTAGAGAGCTGGAAGAAATATGACTAAGCATTTTATACCGCGCTGTAACGATTCTGCCAGTTCGCCGCCTTTACATATGTGAATAGAATGTTGTGTCAGGTCGGGCTCATTATCTGCAAACAAAAAGTCAGCGAGTTGGCAGAACCGTTAGAGCATCGCACAAAATGTTTTGTGTCCTATGTTCAGTTCCTTCTGGGGTCATTTTTGTCTTTAATTTCTCTGGACTTGATGCTGTTACCCCCAACTTACATACTAGGGTCGATCGTATGGACTAACTCATTTCCGTCAAAATTGCTGGCCTGCAACCATTAGCTACTGGAAATAATATGTCATTCTCGAATCTCAGAGTGACAAAAAATAAAGTAGAAAAGTAGAAAGCCTAAATATTGTGCCCGGAGATTTTTACAGTATTCCTTATATTTTTATCTCGTTTATTGAACATTGCTCGTTGCAGTTTTCCAACGGGTTAAGTGAAAACGACCAAAGTTTTATTATCTGTGAGAATCGAATAGAAGAAAAGAAAAAATATATTTCGTTGAAATCTACTCGTTTATCGATTTTCTCGCTGATGTATCGTTAATCTCGGACGTACATTACAGAAAGATGCTCACTCACACATGATCACACGCATCCACATTCACACAGTTATGCTTAACTTCATGGTGAAAGTGAACATTCATAGTCTTTCATTCTCATTAAATATTGGTGCAAGCAATGATTGTGGATATGAATTAAGTGCTCTCTACGTTAAATTCATTGCAAACAGACTCGAAGAAAATGATAAAATGTTAATAATAATATGTCGTGATTTTGTGTAACATCAGTAGGACAACTAAAACTTGTGGCTAGATGGTGACGATGTTGAATGCCATTTAAAAAATAAACCTTAAGCAAACGTTTAAGTTTTCTGTTTTTTTTAAATTTATTTTCGAGGGAAATAAAGATGAATCACTGGCCTCTATGAGTTATATATCTGAGCTCAATTTTGTTTAATTAATGCTAAATACTTAGGTCATACATATTTTCTACTCTTTTTCTTTTCTGTAAGTCTAAGATGTTTATAATGTCGGAAAACTGTCGACCTGTCGAATCGGAGACACGCATCAACGGCTGTCGTCTGATACCCTGACAATAGTGATGACCTTTTCGTTAATGACATCACAGTTCTGGAGAATGACTGCATTTCGATTTTATCTCCTCTTATAATGTAGAGGTGGGCTTAAAAGTCATTTGATAATCTTGATACCTCACCTAGAGGCGCAGGT
Source organism: Octopus bimaculoides (assembly GCF_046866305.1). Lineage (NCBI taxonomy): Eukaryota > Metazoa > Mollusca > Cephalopoda > Octopoda > Octopodidae > Octopus > Octopus bimaculoides. The sequence continues at coordinate 119,535,563 of NC_142930.1, read as the reverse complement.
AATTTCAAGAAATCGATAATTTTCGTTGGTATTTGACATACCTGTATTCATCTATGTTACTCAAATACTCATCTCGCAAAGTCATTTCATTTCGGTTCAATTTTGTTTTAAATATAAGTCAGAACTGTGGATTCCCTTCTCGTCGAAGTAGTGGCTGCAGAATTTGCACTCATTGCTATTAACTAAGTAAATACATGGATCAATTTTGCTATCAACCTGGCATTCACAACGAGAAACACTGACACTTCACTTGACATTTAAGATTGTTTTCCATTCATATTAACTGCTGCTCTTTCAATTAATCACCCGGTATTCAAAACACACTGCTGGTCATGAGCGTCTCTTAATAATCAATTGTTACAAGTTATTTTCCCTGATGAGATCATCTGATTAAAGAAAACGTAAAAATTTTTTTTAAAGCCAACGTGTCTACAAAGCAGGCTAATTTGTTAGTCCTTAAATGTCTTGATGGTGTACTGTTATTTAATGTAATTCTTATCCGGTTATATCAGTAATAACTCTACAAATAAAAAAAATATCGGTTTCCATGAAATCCCTGCTGTTCTTCGCATTTGGCTCAAGGTGGAAAATGCCTTATAAGATGTATATAAACATTTCTGGAAATTGCCCAAACCCTGAATTTTTTGGGGAGGGGTATAGTCAATTTCATTGACCTTTGTACTCAAATGACATTTATTTTACCCCACTCCCCGCCAAATAATGGATTTGAACTTAGAACGTAAACACAGACAAAATGCCTGGCATGCTAAAAACCCTGCTAGCTTATCGCTTTATGATACTACCCTGCTACGACTACTACTACTACTACTACTACTACTACTACTACTACTACTAATAATAATAATAATAATAATAATAATAATAATAATAATAATCCTGGATCTATTTTAAAACGGGGGCACCAGTTTTCATTAATGTTTTATGTAGTGTTTTGGGTACCGAAAGGCTTTCAAACTTCGTATACTTATCTATTTTGTGTTATAGAACAGAAAAAAATATTTGTATTCGAATTTATTTCATGTAAAAAATTGTCTTATTTCGATAATTTCAACCAATCACTGACACTTGCTCCTTTGGAAGTTTAAGCGGTGTAAACCGTATTTAATCTCCATTTATAATTTCGTTAACAATTGCCTGAACTGTATGTGTACACCATTTGCTTTTTACATTTTCTTTCACGCGTGTTTATTTCGTTAACATCTGCCTGAACTGTATGAAAGGTTTATTAGCTACTGCCCAACCCTAACCCTAACCCTAACCCTACTGCCAATATGCTTCAGCCATCGTTTGTTTACATAGTCAGCACTTAATAATATCCGGCTGAATGGACGTCAGTCATTGGTTGAAATTGCAGAAATACGACAACTTTAACATGAAATAACTTGCGATGTAGGTTTTTTTGTTAAGAAGACTAAGAGAAAAAGATGTTTTATATGACACATTCTACCAGTGTCCCAAGTTTCAAAGTGTTTCGTTAAGAAAATACTGGTGCCCCCGTTTTCAACAAGATCCATAATCCTTTCTACTGGATGCACAAGGCTTCAAATTTGGGGAAGGGATTAAGTCAACTGAGCGTACCGAGGGCGTAACTGGTACTTAATGTAGCTACCCCGAAAGGACGAAAGGCAAAGTCTACCTCGGTGGAATTTGAACTCAGAACATAGCGCCATACGATTTACTGCTAAGCATTTCGCCTGTGCCAGCTCGCCTCCTTAGTAGTAGTAGTAGTAGTAGTAGTAGTAGTAGTAGTAGTAGTAGTAGTAGTAGTAATAATAATAATAATAATAATAATAATAATAATAATAATATAATAATAATGATATAATAATAATAATTGGAAGAAGAAGAAGAAGAAGAAGAAGAAGAAGAAGAAGAAGAAGAAGAAGAAGAAGAAGAAGAAGAAGAAGAAGAAGAAGAAGAAGAAGAAAAAGAAGAAGAAGAAGAAGAACAAGAACAAGAACAAGAAGAAGAACAAGAAGAAGAAGAAGAAGTATATATCAAAAATGATAATGGTATGATTATGATAATGATAATCGTAATGTGTCGGCTGCAGATCAATTCATTTCAGATTGTGTACAATTATCTTATGTCAGCAAATAACTGCATTTCTGCTGTCACAAATCCATTATTATTATTATTATTATTCAGTAGTTTTATTTTTATAACGTACTTTCACTTCACTACCGAGCGCAGATCTGTGCGCCTTGGGTATGTGCTGTGGTTTGCTGTGGTGCTCTTATGTTTACTGTATTGAAAGTGTTTTGCGTAGAATGTGTGCAGTACCCAGTAGTGCAATTTTCTGTATGTTATATATATTTGTAAGTCCTGGTGTTTTTGTTATGTATTTGTCTGAATATTTTTTTATTATACCTAAGGCACCTACTATGATAGGAATTGTTTCTGTTTTTAGATTCCACATTCGAGTTATCTCTATTTCCAGGTCTTTGTATTTTGTATTATTATTATTATTATTATTATTATTATTATTATTATCATTATTAATATTATCATTATTATTATTATTATTATTATTATTCACTATCATCGTCACCACCACCACCACCACCACCACCAAAACCACCACCACCACCACCAGCGGTATCATCGATTTCTTTTCCTCCTCTCTTTATTACAATTTTACATGATTTCATACCCGCGTGATACCCTGTTAATATATTACCTCTCATGCCGGCCATGCAATATCAAAGCTGAACGTTGCAAAATTTGCCTTTCGTCATTGTGTGTTTTCTGCTTTCAATCACTACACACAAACAGCGCAGCTTTCACCGTATCTTCACTCCTCCTTATGTTCTTCTCTCCGTCTCTCTCTCCGTTGCTTTCTTTTTCGCATGCGCATGCTTACAAGTAAAATAAGTACACATCTGAAAATATGTACAAATGGACGCATACAATCACACATATACACTTACGGGTTTTCTCTAGGATTAGGTATATTTCATCGCTTTCTTCTTTCTCTCTCCTCCTTCTTTCCTTTTCTCTCTCACTCATTCTCTCTCTCTCTCCCCCTCTCTCTCTCTCTCTCTTCCTGTCACTAATCCTGCACCTCCACCTCTCTCTTTCTTTTTGTCTTACTATTTCTGTGTTTCTCTCGTCGACTAGTTTTTTTGTGCTATGCAGCAATATATTTCTCATCAGGAAGCTGTTTCACTCACAAAATACATTCCTAAGATAATCATTCTTCTTCTACTACTACTACTACTACTACTACTACTACTACTACTACTACTACTACTAGTAGTAGTAGTAGTAGCAGTATTAACAGCAACAACAGTAATGATAACAATAATAATAATATCAAGAACAACAACAACACAATAATAATAATAATAATAATAATAATAATAATAATAATAATATTAATAATAATAATAATAATAATAATAATAATAATATTGAGTGAGAGAGCAGTGCATGCCATCAAAGTAACACTGAGTTAAAATATACGAAGCCCATTATACCCATCATGACTACCCGTCTGATAAGGGTACACCAGGCACATGCATCACAACCATATGTGCCCGACATGGTGATCTCATATCAAGATAAACAGCGCATGACCTTTCAGGTGGAGCCCAGTTCGAATTTTCTGCAGGTCGAGTAGCTTATCCCGCTCCAAAGTTGTCTGAATAAGGGTTGTTTAAGGATGACGAACGAAACAACAAAGTTTCCAGTGGCATTATTATTATTATTATTATTATTATTATGTTACGTTATGAGTTCAAATTCTGCTGAAGTTGACTTTGCTTTCATCCTTTGGGGTTCGATGAAATAAGTACCAGTTATGTACTGGGGTCGATGTAATCGACTTATCTCCTACCCCAGAATTTCAGGCATATGTGGATCAACACTCTTCAAAAATAACTTCATTAGGAAAATCCTACGTAAATCATCATCAGTTCAATAGCACAACGCAAATATAAACATCTACAAACACAAAGCACACTCTATACAATAAATATCTAATAAAACAAACCTCAACAAAATGCATTCTACAGGATGGATACACAACAAAATTACACACCTCGCATTACACACACCACACATCGTACAACAAAAGACTCTAACCGAACCCCCATAAGTAAACAAACTGATAATTTACAGGAACGAGAAGAAACTGAACTCCTTCAATGCAAATCCAAACGAAATCACACAATGCTGTACACACTCAGGCACACGGACGTATTCCAGGGGATACAGTGGTAATTTGTCTCCTCTCCTACTGAAGGACACCAAACGATGGACCTGCATCGACGTAGCTGTAACTGCAGACCAAAATACTGTAAAGATAGAAGACGAGAAATTCGAGAAGTATCAAGACTTAGGAGTGGGAGAATACACAGAGCCTTAGAAATGAGTGTGGTCCCTATTGTGATCGATGCACTTGGGACCATCTCAAAAATAGTAATATTCTTGCTACAAAAATCGCGAATACGAAACTTCTTAGGAAGTATTCAGATGGCAGCGATACTTGGGACAGCTAGTGTATTGGGAGAAGTGTTTGCTCTCTAAACTGCGGGATGGAGCTGTGACGTTGGAAAAATATTAAAAGGTGACATCTTATGAGGCTCTAAAATAGTTACATATGATAAAATCCCACCCAACGAACATACGCAGCAGCAACAACAACAACTAATATAACAGCAACACCACACTTACCACTTCTACCACCGACACTCTACCACGACAAAAACTAATTCTATCTAATTTTGGCACAAGGCTTGTTATTTTGAGAATGAGATAAGTCGGTTACATCGACTGCAGTAATAAGCTTGTATTTACGTTATTGACTCCAAAACGACAAAGTCTTCATCAGCGGAATTTGTACTCAGAGCGTTAAGACAAGAAGAAATGCTGATAAATATTTTTTTGTTGCATGTGCGAACAAGTCCGCCCTAAAAACATTAATAACAGCCATAATAATGTCGGTGATTACATTGACGATGATTATTATGACTAATAATATAACATTAATATTTTTTTAACTGCCACAATTTTCTATCTATATTGTATTTAGAATAACATATAATCTTCTTTGCCTTGTTATTTTCTGTTTTGTTATGTTTCCTTCTGTTACCTACATTAAACACAAACCAATTCATAAAAAGTCCAACAGGTCCAGATAATATATAACAAAATTAGGAGAAACAACAGAAAAAAAGATAACACAATTGTTACATACGCTATAGATAACGTTAGCAAAAAGAGCATAGGTTTTTTTGAAATATCTTTCTCGTTTCTTATTATGTAAATTTATTATATGTATCTATATTTCTTTTGTATCATTTTCCAGGCAATGTTTCTCAAGATTGTGTGAATTCTTTTATTTCTTTAACTTCTATGATGTAAAGGAAACAAGCACATAATCGATTTATATAGATTAATATATATATGTATATATATATATATATATATATATATATATATATATATATATATATATATATATATATATATATATATATATATGTATATATCATGTCCACTACTAAGGACTATACATACAATAAGAAACGTGTCTTACAAAGAGTTAAAAATTATGGCTACGTACAAAACATGAGTAGTTGCACACACATGTATGTATATATTTACATATAGATCAATAGCGTTTTCTGAATGAATTCAGGGGGCGCAGTGTGTATACAAGTAACAGAAATGCAAATAACAATATCAAATTCAATATTATAAAACTTTACGTTCTAGTGAAATAAGTTTGGAGAGAGAGAGACTCATAGCTACATATTTGTAAAATCTCCTATAACAAAGAGATGACTTCATTTTGAAATTGTGCGTGAAAGCTTAAGTAGTTTGAGTTGCCTTGATATATATGTATATATATGTATATATATATATATATATATATATATATATATATATATATATATATATATATATATATATATATATATATATATATATATATATATATATATATATTTATGTATGTATTTATGTATATGTAAATTTGCACGAAGCGTAAGGATGCTTAAAAAGCATTCACCTGCTAGAAATAAGAGCTAAAGTCTTAGATTAGTTCACCGTACAGCATCAAGATAACGGAGAAAAACAGTATGCGAGGAAAACAGAAAGTATTAATACATTTAACAGCGCAACATAAAACATTATTTGAAATCTTAGTGGTTGAATGTTTTGCTTATAATTTTTCTACTGAAGGCAAGGAGGCCCGAAATTTTGGAGGAGGAGCCCAGTCGATTTCATCGACCCCAGTATGCAACTGGTGATTAATTTATCGACCCCGAAAGGATGAAATACAAAGTTTACCTGGGTGGAATTTGAAATCAGAACGTAAAGACAGACGAAATACCACTCGCTCGACATGCCAACGATTCTACCAGCTCGCTGCCCTTCATTCAGAGACAATATTACGGTCTCTTCTACATGGCATGGAAATCGATTAAGAGGCCATATGGGTAATTTTGTCTGTCTTTACGTTCTGAGTTCGGATCCCGCCGAGGTGGTCTTCGCATTTCATCTTTTCAGGAGTACGATAAAAGTACCAGTGGCGCACTGGGGTCGAGGTTACTGAGTTGTCTCCTCCACCAAAATTGCTGACTGTGTGCCAAAATTTGAAAACAATAAAATTCATGTCTTTATGAACAGACTTGTATGTTCTTAAGGTGAAAAGGCATTTAAATTTTTACTATATTCCAGTCTCCTCAATGCAGCGTTTGGATTTGCTTGTTTATTGTATTCGCCATCGCTGTTGTTGTTGTGATGTCTTTGGTAATATTTATTGTTGTCGTTTTTGTTGTGGCTGTTGCGGTTGTTAATATTTCCACAGCTGCTGGTGGTGAGATCCAAATCAGTCCCAATCGATTCAACAAATCCATGAGTAAACAATCGAAGCCGTGAAAATTCTGCCATTTTGTTTTAGTCCAACGTCTGAACTTTTCATGTGATATATTTTAACCCATATATTATAGGATACTCTATTCAGGTACCACATAAGGCGGTGAGCTGGCAGAACCATTAGCACTCCGGACAAATACTTTGCGGCATTTTCTTAGTTTTTGCATTCTGAGTAAAAATTCCACTGAGGTCGATTTTGCCAGTCATCCTTTCGACGTCAATAATAGAAATACCAGTTGAGCTCTGAGATCAACGATATATATATATGTATGCTTTCTCCTAAAATTGACGACCTTGTGCTAAAATTTGAAAGCATCTGTGTGTACCGCAATGCGATGACTTAGCACAATGGAATATCATACATAATGCTTAGCAGCCTCTCTAGCGGCTCTTTACGTTTAAAACTCAAATCCTGTCGAGGTCAGCTTTGCGTTTATTCTTTCAGAATCGATAAAATAAAATACCGGTCAAACACCGAGATCAATGGCATTGATTAGAACCCTTCCCGGATAAAAACAATGTGTTTTTGCCAAAAATTGAAAATATAATTTTCGCGTACATTTGCATTCACCATCTTCATAAAAATACTTATTCTTCTAATGGTTACGACATTACAATTTTATTATTCGTTTCCCTATAGATAGCGCCTCTTGGAACGGAACGTGGGTATTTTATTATTTAGAAATTAATTATTTACCCTTCAGGGCATTCTAGAATAGTTTGAAATGTATTTCTTCATACAGGAGCATAATTTATATTGCAAACTAACCTTTGTATGCTGCTTGATCTATAAAATGCGGTAGCTACATCAATTTCAGAACGTCATTAATGATTGTAGAATCGACATGTTTAATGTGATGTACCTCACAGAAATACCCTACGGTCGTGTTTTGAGTGTTAAGAAACAACAATGATTGGTATCTATTGTATTTAAATGGAATATCATGTACCGATTTTGTGCTTTAATGTAGTGTTTATGCAAAATGCTTCAATTGTAATGCAGTAATACGTTGTTGAATCCTTAGCAGTGCCCAGCGGAACGATATTTCATATGTTGAATCTGATTGCACAAATGGATAACAATAACTACGCTTTGGTAATTCTTGCATGTAATTATAATTAAACCGATCTTATACTCTCTTTTACTAGATAACCTCATAATTCGGAAAGATGGAAAGCAGAATCGTTTCCATGCCGGGCAAATTGCTTAGCGGCATTTTGTTTGCCTTAACGTTCTGAGTTCAAATTCCGCTAAAGTCGACTTCACCTTTCATCCTTTGGAGGTAGATAAATGAACTACTAGTTGAACGCTGAGATTGATGTAATCGATTTTACACTTCCACCGAACTTGCTGGCCTTGTGTCAAAATTTGGAGTCAATATTATTTGTGTTTAGAAGCGTAGCTAGAATGTGAGTCGCACTGAGTAGCCCCTTTATTTTGCAGCCCGGGCAATAAAAGCTTACAGATTTATATAGCACACTCAAAACTTCCGCCCCCTTAAAAGTGTCACCTAAGGCGAACCGACTTCATCTCAAACCTCCAAGTCATGCTAATGCTTGGCTTAACCTTTTATAGATTAGATTAGTGACCTCAATCATGACAACTGAAATATTATTATATACCGGATTCAAATTTGTGCAGAAGGCTAGCAAATTTGGGGGAGGAGGTAAATCGATTACATCGACCTCAGTGCGTAATTGGTACTTATTTTATCGACCCCGAAATCATAAAATGCAAACTGGACCTGAGTGGAATATCATTATATATTAAAATAATCCTTTGTACTCTAGGCACAATGCGTGACATTTTGGGAGAGGGAGACAGTCGACTTGATCGACCTCAGTACGCAACTGCTACTTAATTTATCGACCCCGAAAGGATGAAAGGCAAAGTCGACCACGACGGAAATTGAATTTAGAACGTAAAGATAGATGAAATATCGCTAAGCATTTCGCCCGGTGTGCTAACGTTTCTGCCAGCTCGCCGCCTTGAAATGATTATTTCGTTATTGCCGACAGGGGGCTAAACATAGAGGGGACAAACAAGGAATTATGTCGACTACATCGACCCCAGTGCGTAACTGGTACTTATTTAATCGACTCCGAAAGGATGAAAGGCAAAGTCGACCTCGGCCGACTTTGAACAGAGCGTAAAGACTAACAAAATAAAGTTAAGCATTTCGCCCGGCGTGCTAACGATTCTTATTTCTTTATTGCCCACAAGGGGCTAAACATAGAGGGGACAAACAAGGACAGACAAAGGGATTAAGTCGATTACATCGACTCCAGTGCGTAACTGGTACTTAATTTATCGACCCCGAAAGGATGAAAGGCATAGTCAACCTCGGCGGAATTTGAACTCAGAACGTAACGGCAGACCGCTAAGCATTTCGCCCGGCGTGCTAACGTTTCTGCCAGCTCGCCGCTAGCTGTCTTTTGAAGACCAAATATCGAAAGCATAAATGAGGGAATTATAACTAACTCTATATTTAGATACGCCTATTATATGTTGTCAATTAAATTCCACCTACAAATCTTAGAAATGATGAATATTGTGTTACTGCTTCAAACAAATTAATCTGCCTCATTTATATTCATTCAGTAAATTCACCTTTGTGACAAAACGATATTGTGCTGCTATTTCTAGCCCACGAATCTGCTCCATTTACATCCACTTACACCTGCTCCACTTCCATCTTTAGTAACGTAGCTCTGTCTGTCTGTTTCTCTCTCTGTCTCTCTCTGTCTGTCTGTCTCTCTCTCTCTCTCTCTCTCTCTCTCTCTCTCTCTCTCGCACACACACACTATCTCTTCTTAATAGAGATATTATGAACTTTTTATGATGTCGTCGTGATACCTGCTTCTCTGTCTTTCACACAGACACAGACACGCGCACACACATGCACACACATCTACCCTCGCACAGCTCGTCTTTGAAGCTTTAAATTTCGCTGTGTATCTGGATGCTCTCAACATCTTTCCTGTCTAAACAATCATCAAAAAGGAAGACTAAAACCGATGCACAACAAGCAATATCTCCCATGCACACTTTCATTAATTGTTTCACATACTCCTTTCTTTCAAACTTGAAAAATATCAAGTTTCTTACTTTCGTTTCTAAGCATTAGAAGCATTTTCAATCTTGGTTCTGTTTGTATACATGATCAACAACAAATTTTAATATTTGTTAATTGACTAAGGAGGTGAACTGGCACAATCGTCAGTAGCCAGTTTTGAATTCATATACCACCGAAGTCGACTTTGCCTTTCATCCCTTCGAGGTCGATAAAAGAAGTACCAGTCGAACACTGGAGTCGATGTATTCGACTTACTTCCTCCTCCTCTTTCTCGTCCTCCTCTTCCTCGTCCTCCTCCTCCTCCTGCGAAATTGCTGCTCTCGTGCAAAAATTTGAAACCAATATGTGACAAATGATGAGGCGGTGAGGTGAGTTGAAATACTTCCGAGGTCGACTGTGCTTTCATCCTTTCGGTTTTGACAAAATAAGTGACTCTCGAGCACCGGAAACGTTGTAACCGACTGACCTACCTACAAGAAATTTGCGGCGAGCTGGCAGAATCGTTAGCACGCCGGGCGAAATGCTTAGCGGTATTTCGTCTGCCGTTACGTTCTGAGTTCAAATACCGCTGAGGTCGACTTTGCCTTTCATCCTTTCGGGGTCGATAAATTAAGTACCAGTTACGCACTGGGTCGATGTAATCGATTTAATCCGTTCGTCTGTTCTTGTTTGTTCCCTCTATGTTTAGCCCCTTGTGGGCAATAACGAAATAGGTATTTCATCTGCCGTTACGTTCTCAGTTCAAATTCTGCCGAGGTCGACTTTGTCTGTCATCCTTTCAGGGTCGATAAATTAAGTACCAGTTACGCACTGGGGTCGATGTAATCAACTTAATCCCTCTGTCTATCCTTGTTTGTCCCCTCTATGTTTAGCTCTTTGCTGACATTTGAAATCAATATTTACTCTTTTACTTGTTTCAGTCATTTGGCTGTGGCCATGCTGGAACACCGCCTTTAGTCGAGCAAATCGACCCCAGGACTTATTCTTTGTAAGCCTAGTACTTATTCCATCGATTTCTTTTGCGGAACTGCTAAGTTATGGGGACGTAAACACACCAGCATCGGTTGTCAAGTGATGTTGGGGGATAAACACAGACACACAAACACACACACACATACATACTCATATATATATATACATATACGACAGGCTTGTTTCAGTTTCCGTATACCAAATCCACTCACAAGGCTTTGGTCGGCCCGAGGCTATAGTAGAAGACACTTGCCTAAGGTGCTCCGCAGTGAGACTGAACCCGGAACCATGTGGTTCGTAAGCAAGCTACTTACCGCACAGCCACTCGATAATAAATATATGCAAGAAATTTACTTGTCAAGTAAGACTTATGGCGTCGACATTTAAAGATACTTACCTGTAAATCAGCCTGTACCAGATTTCACTCGTTGCTTGAAATGGCAGCAAAATCTTACTCATCTTCAATCCTACTGTTTTGCAGTACACACAAAGAAATTAGATAATCCACAGCTAGGTAAAATACGATCAAATGTTTGGTCGAATAAGACCGACCCGCAACACAAAAAATACTTATACAATTCCTTGCAATTATTACATATACATTGAAACGATCTTTTCATAGAACACCATTCAAACAACTTATTGAGCTCTTAACACTTCATTACTTTTTGAAATGTTGCGTCAAAATCAGGTTGATCTCAGCTGACATAACTTATGAATCATAAAATGGTAACATTCTATAGTGCTATCAATTGTAAACGTGAGCAATAAAAAACTGAGAGCTCGAAATATATATACATATGTGTATGTATGCCCGTGTGTGTGTGCATATACGTGTCTATGTCATTATTCAGCTTATTTCCAGATTTCTTGCCAATAGAGAAAGAACCGTTTTCTAACCTAGATCCAAGGTTCCTTCATTGAAATTTCAACATCAACAACAAGGTACTTTTGTTTTTGTGTATATATGTGCAGATTTGTATGTTTTATGTATGTATTCTCATGCATATGGTTACATATCTAGACATGCTCATACATATTTAAATGATAGACTTCTGGAATGTTTTACAGATTTTTACATTTCTAGTGATGGCTTGGATCTGTAGTCTTTGAAATAGCTTCTCCTTTCTGATTTTGAGAAGCCGTATTTCTCAAGATTGGTATTTAGGCATTGTGTATGTATGTATGTATGTATGTGTGGAGGCGCAATGGCCCAGTGGTTAGGGCAGCGAACTCGCGGTCTTATGATCGCGGTTTCGATTCCCAGACCGGGCATTGTGAGTGTTTATTGAGCGAAAACACGTATAGCTCTACGAGGCTCCGGCAAGGGTGGGGTGGGGGGTGAATCCTACTGTACTCTTTCACTTTAAACTTTCTCTCACTCTTTCTTCCTGTTTCTGTTGTATATGTATTTCAAAAGGGCCAGCTTTGTGACACACTCTGTGTCATGCTGATTCTCCCCGAGAACTACGTTAAGGGTACAGGTGTCTGTGGAGTGCTCAGCCACTTGCACGTTAATTTCACGATCAGGCTGTTTCGTTGATCGGATCAACTGGAACACCCGTCGTCGTAACCGACGGAGTGCCAACAACAATGTATGTATGTATGTATGTATGTATGTATGTACGTATGTATGTATGTGTGTATGTATGTAGGAGTGTTGTTTGTATTTCGACAAGTCGCTGTGTCTAACATATTATTATCACCATTCATAGAAATTCAGTTCTGATTTCCAAATGCTTGTTTAATATGTGTGAGAACTGTTAAATCCATGTGGAGTGCTTTAACAAAGTTTCATATCTTTATTCATTTTTTAAAAAAATATTATTCTGAATGAAATATTTCCCGAGTAAATTAGGGCTTTTTTCCAATAAAGACGTGAATATTAAGCAGCTCAGCACTCCAAGACAGCAGAGATTTCTATCTAAAAATGTGCAAGTTAAACTAATGTTGCAAATATTTAAACCACTTTGATAAGGACATGTGAATATTGTGTAAATCTGAGTAACTTGTCAAGCGAATTCATTCTATTGTAATTATATATTTAATAATTGATTAAGTAACGCCCATAATGTCATCATTTCTCAGTCGTTGCTGCTTTCACAGCCGAAGTCACTAGAACAGCGTTAATTACTGATTATCTTTATAGACATTATTTTCATGGAGCAAGTGAGAGACAGAGAGAAGGAAGTGAGAGAGAGCGGTGTGAGTGGGAGGGAGAGTGAGAAAGAGAGGAAGGAAGCAAGAAAGAGAGAAAGAAATAAGTATTGAGTGAGCCTCTGCATACTCACCTATTTTGTTAGATTTAACGGTCAAATATTCCTCAAAGCCATTCATTAAACTCTTAAGTAAAGAGAAATACTTAAGATATTGACAACAAATCAGCCACGATTGAAATGCCTTTGTGTGTATATGTGTTCGATATGTATTCATCTGGGGCTAACTGACAACAACAGCCAAAATATTAATAGAAGCAACAACATCATGTCGTCTTCATTTTAACCTCGCCCCCCCCCCCCCCCTCACTATACCACCACCGCCAAACATCAGGTTCACTGTAGGAGCTGTTATGAATTTCGAATATCTTAATAATTTAACTGTAGAAGAAATTAAAAAACAGCTAATGGCAATTTATTTACTGAGTTTCTTGAAAGTAATATTCAGCTGTGATAAGGACATTAAATTTGGTAGATCATTTTATCTATTCATTTATTTTGGATGGGGAATTAATGTGGAAGATATTGCTTTGATCATGTCGTTCGCAGGCAATACAAGATCGCTAAGATTCCCGTCATTATTATTCTCCTTGATCAACTGTGTGCTGATGGCTGTCGATAAAATGAAGCAAAAATCAAAATATATTCTCAGGGTTGACGCTTTGGAAAAAATTGGTCGGGTGAGACGAGGTTGTGTAGAAAACATGGTGGTGTTGGACAAAGTATGGTTCACAAGATAGCAGGGACGCCACTAAATTTATTGACCAAGATGTAAGTGGACATTCCTCTCCAGGGGAAGAGAGTTTACTGTAGTAGCGATATAAACGTTTGCATGAGGAGACAGTCCCGCGTCTGTGTCAAGAAAGTTCAAAATGTTAATCGTCTGCTGTATACTTTTCTCTAAAATATGTCTTCTCTTTTATGCAACCTAGAATGTTTGATATGTGTTGGAGAACAAGTAGCATGGTTCCTTGTGTGAATTAATATTCCATTGTAGCCTTTCTTGAGCTTTTTCTACGAAGCTAGTAACTATTAGTGAGTTATGATACAAATTGTATACATTTACAACGTGATTAGCCATCCAAAAACACACAAAGACTGTGGAATAGCATCACTGACCAGGTTGTAGTTGATGCAACGAAAATTTTGATACAAATAATAAATGTTTAAGCAAAGTTAACAGTCTTTTCTTAATGGCTCTGTGTCTTCAACACTGTAATTGTCTCAGATCAAATCCCCTGCTTGGTAACTATCCCCCAAAACAAATTTTATCTATTAATATTCCCGATATGTATTTGGTCCGAAAGAACGGTAGTTTCTGAGGGAACTGTTTATGGATACATTCAATAAGAATCTTAAGATGATGAGCGTAATATAGCTCTATAGCTGTATATTTAACTTAAGCTGACCTTAAGCAAAAATTCAACATAAATCTTTTCCTGATGAATATCTGTGTGTTTGATTTTTGATTTTTGATTTTGTACAGGTAAGTAAAGGTTTATATGCTGATGTGTGTGTGTGTGTGCGTACGAGCGCGTATGCGTGCGAGAATGTATGATATGGTTAGATAAGATGTTTATAAAGAGATTTCATAGAATTCTATCTATCCATTGAACCAATAACCCCGCTAACTTTCTGTTTTTCACCCTATATATCTATGAATGCACATATCAGTACATACATATAGATACCTGTCAGATTTGTTGGTGTGGTGCATATTTAAAGGTTGAAATCTGTGAGTAAAGCAAGTATCATGTCTATGTGATTGTGCCTGGTGTTTTGTAGCATTTTTTAATAAGACCGTAGTGAAAGACGCCTGACTTGTACGTTTGTATATGATATATTTGGAAGACAAACGAATGTAACCAAACTGGAATATATAGGCGGGATTAGGTTTGGACAGTGAGTCAAAACAGCTTGAAGGTTTTAAATAAAAATCTTTGCTCACTTTCATTTTCACCAACTAGTCAACTTCTAGAGGTCATGTGATGAACTATACCAAAGACCACACCTAAATACATGGTCTTGTGCCGTGTACAAATGGCAGAAATCATCATTAAATTGACATGAACAATATTAGAACATTGGTCAATTTTGCAACCTTTTATTCGCAGGCTTTGTCTCCAAATTAAATTAGTATAATATCATTATTCTAATTTACTAGCTATTGATCAGACTTCTAATTCGATCGTAATATTTCTCTATAAAGGCGTTCTCTAATCAATCACCTCGATTGAACATTTATGCCATAATCTATTGAAATATGTCTGCTCATTGAACATAATGACATTTTACTTAATGCTTACAAATTCTGCTGGTTACTAATTACAACGAAATTATTCATTTAGCAAATCATTCTGAGTAGTGTATTACTAGGTGTGTTTACTAAATGAAAGCTATCATGAAGACTAATTTTCGCATAAGGACTTTACATTTTAAAACAGAGAGACGTTGTCAAGAGAATTGATCCAAGCAATTAATCGCTACTCATTTAAACGAACAATGAATGGAAGAAAGGTCGACTTTATTTTTCATCCAATCAGAGTTGATACAGTTCGCAACAGTCTAGTACCGTGATCGATTCAATCGTCTATACTTCTCGCCCATAATGAGAAAGCTCCAGTCAATGCTAAAAGTTTTTACAATATGAAAATAAATGTCAGATCTGATACAGAGTCGGAGAAAATGGCTTACAGCTTTAAGTTGTTGTCGTTTTCATTACCGACATTGTCTTTTATAAATCTGGAATCGATGTAATAAGTATCGACGATAAGCAACTCTTAAATTTTACGTGTCGTGTCTGTTAGAAATGATTTTTTGACGAAGGACGACCAATACTTTGGAGTCAAATTAGTAAGAGTAAACCGGAAGGCTGTCGTGTTTACACACACACACACACACACACAGACACACACACACACACACACACACATACATATACATATATATATATATATATATATATATATATATATATATATATATATATATAGACGGCATTGGTTTCCTTTGCTGTCGACTGAAACCGCGCTTGCGCGGTGAATTTGAAAGATTATACTATATAATGATGAGACACGTTTTATTCTGTCTCTAAACTATATGTTAATGTTTAGTGTAACCACTGAGGAGAACTTGGCCTAGCAACTTATTTTATTTGCTAATTAAAATTCGAAATGTAGGTGTGACTGTAAAAAAAACATGGTAAAATTTTTATTTTTCATCCCCTTCGAAATTGCTCTTAAATGTGGTTTGGGACATTTGACTGCTCCTTTTATCATGTTAAGGGTCGTCGCTTTTGTGTTTAAATGTACAATAATTTTATATATATATATATATATATATATATATATATATATATATATATATATATATATATATATATATATATATGCGTGTGTGTGTGTGTGTGTGTGTGTGTATGTGTGTGGGTGTGTATGTGTGTGGGTGTGTGTGTGTGTGTGGAGAGAGAGAGAGAGTAAATGTAAGGATAAGCAAGTTAAGCAAGTTGTACACAATAGATTAAATATATTTAATATAATATGTACATATGTTTTCATATAAAAGGTCCGACTTACACATAATAGAAATGATATCAGGAATTAAAAGGGTTGAATCCTTAATCTCCTTTCTGTCAACACCTCAAATCTAAGACTTCTTCCCCGAAGGCGCAGGCTGGTATTATCTGATGATTGAATCAATTTACCAATGTTCAATCATTATTTGGGACCACCAAGATTCTAGAAACAGCTGTTGAACTCTTAAAACTCTGGTTCAAGCCCTTTAATTCTTGATATCATTTCAATTCTGAGTAAGTCGGAACTTTTTATATGGAAATATATGTACAATTTTTTGTGTTAAATATATTTAATATTTTTGTATGTCGACTTGCCTAGCTTACTCTTCTCTTTGCTCAAGTATAAATCTCTTGAGGACTACGAAGTGTATTCTATACGGAGAATATCACTCATCTATATATGTATATATATATCAAAATAAGCAACAAGGATATTCCGGATTAATGCAGTACGATCGTTTCATGCGACTCCATTTATTTCAGAAATGTGGGCATTACATTAAATGTAAAATGCAGAGCAATCTTCAGCTGCACAAAGCAAATTAAATAAAATTTGGAATCTTTTGCGGAGGGTGGAAGTGTTAACAAGAACAAGTCGGTAAAAACAAGACCATACATACATGTATGTATGTATCTATATATGTACGTATGGGTGTGGTATTTTTTACTTCCTTCATCTTCAAAACTTTAAGACGGTGCCCCAGCATGGCTGCAGTCAAATGACCGAAACAAGTAAAGGGTAAAAGATATAAAACATATAGGTTTTACCGTTATTGCATTAGACATTTTTCTTTCTTACATCTGGAAACTTGGGTTCTATGATATTTGTTAATCAGATCAAAATGTATCCAAGTGATAACCTCTTTTTTCTCGTGAAATTACTGTCGAAAACATCATTTATATCAAATTGTCTCATAAAATACTACGAATGCTTCTGGCCGTTATTTGAACTTACATACTCCAAATTTGACTTGCTGTTCAAATTGGCTTCAAAGTTTGACATAAGGGTTAGGGTTAGGGTTAGGGTTCTGGGGTAGGTTCTAAGTCGCTTACATCGACCTTAGTGTTCAGCTGGAACGTATTTTATCGACCCCGAAAGGATGAAAGGCAAAATTGATCTCTGTGGATTTGAACACAGAATGTAAAGATAGACGAAAGGGCGCTAAGCATTTTGCCCGGTGCGTTAGCGTTTCTGTCATCTAGTCGTCTTCCTTACCACCTAAATTAATTAAAATTTGCTGAGAAGTCAGTTTCGTAAAGATATTTGTTATCAGCAGTAGCTGTATATTGATATAGCTAAAGAGAAACAGAATGAGAGAGAAATCAAAGAGAAAAAATAGCTAGCGTGGCAGAGAGAAAGAGGTCGGCCGTTGAAACACAAAGGTTTGAAACTGCAGAGCGTTGAATGAGGAACAGAAAGCGAGTGTATAATAGTGATACACAAAAATGCAGCACTGTGGGGATGCTGGAGAACGGACTATAGTTACATACAAAAGCAAATGAGCTTGTAAAAACGAGACATGCACACACATATTTACTCAACTATATAATATATAATATATAATGCGCTGAAAAGTATTCGAAGCTTTTTTCATCCATAAGGCTGAGGATACATATTCTTAGTATGAAACGAACTATGTAGTTGTTGAGCTTAATGCTTAACCTCAAACCGACTCTGGTAGCGTAAAATTATAAACGAAAATATAAATAGAGCACTAACGTACTATCCGTTTTATAAAATATAATATTGCATTGTCCAATGCGTATCGTTTTCTTATAAGACGGCCATGTCAAATTTGAGGGAGATCTTTACTACTAACACCAGTAGGTCGAGTGGCAACGTAAAACTTGTTGTTAGCTAAATCAGCTGAATCAGGCAGTCTTGTGCTGTTTTGTCCAGAAGCACAATAGAATAACAATAGTAGTAATTATTGTAGAAGTAAACATGTTTCTAGTTCTAACAAAGTAACCTGACAAAAATTAAATTCAAAAAAGTACGAAACACAACAAAACCATAAACAGGATTATCTCGTAAAGATAATTTTAGTTTGTATCTCATCTCATTCTCTTCATTCCCATCTATGTGGCTCACACACAGACACCCACGTGGACACACGCACACACAGATATACAGACACAAATACGCGATGTTCCGTTCTGAATAGCAGAGCACAAAAGAACGCCGTGTAATTTATTTTTATTATTAAATAGTATTAAAATGCGGTGAGCTGGTAGAATAGTTACAGCGTTGGGAAAAATGCTTTGCCTGATCTATTCGGGCGTTTTGTGTACTAATTACGGCGCGTTCCACTTTCCCTTATAACCGATCGGGTTTGATGAAATAAGGGTCAGTTAAGAACTGGGTTGAATATAATGGACTAACCCCTCCTTCTAAAATTGCTAGATTTGTACCAAAATTTGAAACTATTATCAGATAATATTAAAAGGCGGCCGTTACCATGCCGGGCGAAATATTTAGCGGTTTTTCGCCTGCCTTTACGTTATGAGTTCAAATTCCGCTGAGGTCGACTATGCCTTTCATCTTTTCGGGCCAATAAATTAAGTAACAGTTGCGTACAGGGTCGATCTAATCAACTGACCCCTTCCCCCAAATTTCGGGCCTTGTGCCTTGAGTAGAAAAGTATATTAAAAGGCAGTGAGTTGGTAGAAACGTTAGCACGCCAGGCGAAATGTTTAGCGGCTTTTCGCCTGTCTTTATGTTCAAATTCTGCCGAGGTCGACTTTGCCTTTCATCCTTTCGGGCCGATAAATTAAGTACCAGTTGCGTACTGGGGTCGATCTAATCGACTGGCTCCTTTCCAAAGAATTGCGGGTCTTGTGCCTAGAGTAGAAAAGAATATTAAAAGGCGGTATACTAGCAGAATCGTTAAGGAATTGGAAAAGTATTTCGCGGTATTTCTTTCGTGTTTTTACGTTCTTGTTTCGAATCCCGATACGGTCGGGATTGCCTTTCATCCATTCATGGTCAATATAGTGAAGTACTATTCAAGAACTATGACCGACGTAATCGGCTAAAGTTCTCCGTCCTTTCAAATTTTTAATTGTCTTCCGTTCAAATCGGACGTCATTATTAGAGAAGACCTGAAATTTTGGGACATGGGTTACTCGGTCACATCGTCTCAAGTACTTAGCTAGTACTTATTTTGTCGACCCCAAAAAGGATAATAGACAAAGTGGATCTCGGTGGGATTAAAAGCATGAAGAGGTAGCAGAACCATTTAAGTGACGGAAAATGCTTTTCCATTATTTACTTCGGATCAGGACGGCGATCTGGCAGAATCGTTAGCGCGCCGGGTGAAATGCTTTGCGGTACTTCGTCTGTCTTTACGTTCTGAGTTCAAATTCCGCCGAGATCGACTTTGCCTTTCATCCTTTCGGGGTCGTTAAATTTAGTTCCAGTTACGCACTTTGGTCGATGTAATCGACTTATTCCCTTTGTCTCTTCTTCTTCGTCCCCCTCTATGTTTAGCCCCTTGTGGGCAATAAAGAAATGAAAACGGTTAGCACGCCGGAAGTAATGCTTAGCGATACTTCGTCTGTCTTTACGTTCTGAGTTCAAATTCTGCCGAGGTCAACTTTGCCTTTTATCCTTTCGGGATCGATCAATCATGTACCAGTTGCGTACTGGAGCCGATCTAATCGACAGGCCGCCCTCCCCTCCGAAATTTCGTAAAAAAGATTATTTACCTTGGCTTTTAATTTTATTTCTTGAAATTCCATTTGTCGTCCATAAAATAAGGTATCAATTAAGAGCTGGTAGTGTATTTTATCACGAAACTCACCTAATAATAGCTCTCCTACCTAAATTAGAAAACACAGGACTATTAAATAATACTGAAATCTGTCGTTCACGTAAAAACCACATGTTCTTGTTGTTCTAGTAGTATAAACACGTTTATATACGTCTAATCTGGGTACGATAAAGGTACATGTAATTTGAGTAAACGTTTGGAGTAACATCTGTTAAGAAGCTTCAGGACATGTGTACTTATAAGTGTGGACTCGAGGAAGGGAAGCTCTAGTGAAGTACGACTTTTAATTAGAGATTTAACGCACATCCATAATATAAGATGGATTAAATTCTATGTCAATTTTCTTGACAAATTCTTATAAATATTATAATAAAAGAAACGATGAATGTAGAAAAATGCTATATAAACATTCCCAGATATAAAATCAAGAAATAAATGATAATGTATATTTTTCAGCTTAAACTTGATTATTTTATTCATCTTCTTTAACAATATACTTTAATACGATTTTGTCCCAAGCATGGCTTCAGGCCAGTGTAGTATATGGGACAACAAAGAAGGAAAACAAGGAGCCTATTAATTCCAAAGATGTCGACTGAATATCATAGACAAGAAAACAATACTTTGCTAATGAATTCCGAAAAGTAGAAGTTAAAAAAAAAAAAATAAATAAAATAGCTATAAGAATAAGAGAACTTATGAGTAGGAGTAAGAATATTCGTCTCTGCAGGAGATGAATGCTATTCTTCTCATGTTCTGTAGTCACCCATCTGTCTAACAGGGTTTTGTTTTATAATGCAAGTATGCCATCCTCATTACGAATACTGTATAAACAGTATCCCATTCTCCAACTATCTTATTTTCATTGATAAAAGATTGATAAAAGGATTACAAATTACCATTCTGTGCATAAATTATATATTGAGCATATATGCAATAATCCTTCGACTATCGCGGTGTTACGTTCCAAAATTCCCTGCGATAAGTAGAAATATTACGGAGGAATCGTCGTAAGCATAAATAATAAACCGTGATAAGTGAATCGCGATATGGCGATGGGTTACTATATATTATTTTCTGTGTTTGTAGTTTGACTTCCTGGCAAAATATTAAAAAATTTTCTTTGTAATGGCACCGAAATTAGTTCAGTTGTTTCGGAGTTCTAAGAATCCCAGTGTCGGACCGTAACCATTAAAAAGGTATCACAAAAGAAGAAAGATAAACCTGAAAATTGACATAAGTCAATATATGACAGACTAGGAATTCAATTCAATCATTGGAAATGCCTCGCATTATCACGAGATGACGTGAGATCGATTTCACCGATCCTAGGCGTTTGTTTATGGACAATGTTTAGTTTTATCGAAACCCAGATGGAACAAAAGCAATGACAGCCTAGCAGAAATTAAGTACTTAGCATGTGAACAGATTAAGCAAAATTGCTTCAAGGCATTAATCTGGTAATCTACCACTTCTGACAATGCACTACACGTATTGGAAAACGTACAGCATTATCCCATAATAGTTTTCATCGTTCTGCATGTATAACTACAAACATAATTAGACGCATATGTGTATGTATGTATGTATGTATGCATGTGAATATGTATGTGAGTATGTATGTATGAATGAATGTATGCATGCATGCATGTACGTTTGTATGTATGTGTGTGTTTGCGCTTGCGTGTGTATGAAACTATGCAATACTTTTTACTCTAAAACATGAAGACATATATATTTATGTGTGTGGATATGTGTGTGTGTGTGTGTGTGTGTCTATATAAATATACGCGCATACATATATATATATGATAGGAATATTGAGCACGTTTATGTTTATACACACACACACGCACACACACACACACACACACACACACACACACACACACACACACACACACACATATATATATATATATATACATAAACATAAAACGTGCTCAATATATGAAGTATTATCCATATGGGCCCGACCAAAGCCTTGTGGGTGGGTTTGGTAGACGGAAATTGTAAGAAGCCCGTCGTATATGTATGTATATATATATATATATATATATATATATATATATATATATATATATATATATATATATATGTATATATATATATATATATATATATATGTATATATATATATATATATATATATATATATATATATATATATATATATATATATATATATATATACACATATATATATATATATATATATATATATATATATATATATATATATATATATATATATATATATGTGTGTGTATATATTTGTTTGTGTGTGTATATGTTTGTGTGTCTGTGTTTGCCCGCAAAAATCGCTTGACAACCGATGCTGGTGTGTTTACGTCTCCGTAACAATAGCGGTTCGGCAAAAGAGACCGAAAGAAT